>NC_056741.1:178628490-178928490 GCF_019279795.1 Protopterus annectens | reverse complement strand
CTTATGTTTCTTACTGAACAGCTGTTAGATTTTCATAATTGCCTTTAGTTTCTTGTTTTATCATTTATCTTTACTAATAATTTTTAGTTATCCTTATTATAGTTATTTCTTAAAAATCATAGTATATAGTATATATTTAGTTACTTCAAAATATACTCTGTTTTATTAAAGAGAAAAAATATCTGTTTATTGTTCCTTTCTTACATATGCCTTTGAATACTTAGACTGCATTACTTAAATTTGTTTTTGTTTACTGATACTAAATATAATATATAATAAAGTAGCTGCATAATACTGGGATTCTATAGTAGGTGTTCCGGCTACAGTATTTTCCCTTCATTTCATTAACTTGGTGCATATATAAAAGATTTAAGATTCATATGTTATTTAGTCTTCACTTCCCTTAGCATATAATTTAACTTTTGGTATATGTTTTTGAGTAGCTGCTGGCATTTAGTGATAGCTATCCAGTTGATAATTTTTTATATTGATTTATAGTTTTTTTTCTTGATTCATTTCTTGTTTCAGTATGGGGCTGTTGAATATGTGCATTTGATTATGGCTTTGGAAAAGAGTGTTCTCATATCTTTGTGATTATAGTGTCTTTTGTTGTTAGTTTGGGCATAGTGGCTTCATTTGATGCCCTTTTTGTGATGTTGTGTTCATTTGCTTGGGCCCTGTTCATTGGTGGCTTTGGGCTTGTGATGGATATTGGAGCATGGTAAATTTGTGAGTTGTTCCCTCCCCACCCCCTTTTTTTTTTCTTTTCTTTTCGCCTCTCTCTGCTGTTTCACAGAGTGAAGCAACAAAGTGTTGCTGGAGTGTCCCGAGAGCCTCTTGAGACTTAGGATGCCCTCAGATGTTGTCTGAAATTCCTGTTGCTTCTCAATGAAGATTTGGAGGGTGCTATTGCTTTTTGCGGTTTGGAGACAGGACCACACGCATTACTGAACTTCTTCGATGAGCCATATGACGTCATCTTCAGCTTGACAGCCATTTTTAAAAGGATGTAACTGTTTCTTTTTTTCTTCTCTTTACCGTTTGGACTATACAGCATGAATAATTCAGTTTTTGCAGTCTACAAAAGGTAAAATCATCTCTAAATAAGTAACAAAAACTTTGATACCTGCAAGCTACATTTTATTTTAATATAGAAAGTAACTGATATAGTTACTTATTTGGCAGGTAGAGAGGAATTGTTTTAATGTAATATTAAAGTAACAAGAATCATGTCTCTAGTAAAATGCTTATACATGTTTTAAAAATACTAATACTGCTGTTGGAATTAATTTGCATTGTTGAGAATTTAATTAATGTTCAAATATTCTTACTGGATATGGCATGTAATTAACAGTTATTTATATACTGTTGCATCTAATTTTATTATGGATTCTGTTTTTTTTTTTAATAACGAGTGCCACAGATGATATTTAATATGTTGCACATTACATGATATACTCAGATTTTAAAAACCAAGTATATTAGATTCATACTTTCTGTATCGCTGAGTATGTATATGCAAGTATTTATATGCAAGTGTTGACATATTGGAAAAATCGTATTCATTTAACTATTACATATTTGTTTTATATTTCTTGTCTGGGGTTCTCCTACAGAGCTGAGAAGCTTTTTTTCCACAGTGGAGTCCAAAAGAGAAAGGTGCCATTATGTTATGCATGAATCATTATTAATTAGTTTAAAGCAGACTTGGTGCAGTTTTATTACAAGATATAAAGTAGCAGTACAAACGTATTTAATCTTAATAGTTGGGTTTATACAGTACTATGTTATTAGTACTCTTGTTTTGCATATTAGATATGTAAGGATTAGAAGCAACAAAAATAGTTGAGCACAATCTAAACATTGCTTTTTAAATATTTACTAAAGTGCTACTTTTGTAATCTGTATCTTAATATTTATGTGAGCTTAGTAAATAGATTTGGTTCTTTCCTGTTGTACATTTAAGGATGGCATAACTCTTGTTAAAAGCTTGTAAAACAGTAATTATTTTATTCATTCTAGACATATAGTTAAAATTCTTACTTTAAATCGATTTTTGGTTTGCCTTTATTGGTTATATTCTCTGTTAATTCACATTATATCTTACAAATGATTAGTTTATTATATTTCTTGGTTATAATAGAATAACTTAAATATTTAAAATAAAACGTGGATATATCCATTTTTGCAGTTACATTCTTAATTGTTTCCAAATAACTTTGTTATAATACTTCCTATATAATATGAAGTATTTTGTAGTGAGTTGATGTAATATAGATTATCTTAGTAAAATCATAACTCTATAGGTTTTTAAAAATAATTTAATTTTAATTTCCTGATTATATTTTCACTAAATACAGCATATAACTGAAAACTAGGTTGCAATAACAAAAATTATTAGCATTAGAAGTACAATGTCCTTTATTTTGTCTTCTTTTTTTCTACCTGATGAATTGGAATTTAGTATTATGCTGACACATTCACTCATTACTAGCCCTATGAGTTACTTTTCTTACTTGGCTAATGTATTAACTCTTACATTTTTGATAACTTTAAATATGGGAGTCTTTTAATACAACCTTTGCAATTCCACATTCTTGTAGTATGGCTAATTTATGATATTAGTATTTTGTTATCTTATAACATGTTAATATTTGTTGCAATTCAATTTAGGTTATCATGTCTATTAGTCAATTTAGCATAGATTATTTGATAACTTCTTCATTTGCATAATACAGACAGTATTATTCACAAGCCATGTTCTTAATTATGAACTAGTTCATACTCAGGTGGAGCTTGACAGAAACTTGTTGCTAGTAGGTCAGTTAATTTGGGTGATTAATGTCACTCAAATTCGGAGTTTATAACTCCAGGTGGGTTTTTGAGGGATTTATTGATATAAAATTCTGTTATTATTTCTTGATAGTACACTTTTTGATGCTCACTAAAATAAGTATAGAAAACTGTTATTTATATATTCATATCATTTCAATTTTAAATCTTTTTATTTGTGTTTCATGCTGTATATATTGCTGTAGCTCCAACATTTTGTTAGTTTCATCTCATAGTTCTAAGTTTATTGAAAGTTCTAATCAGTATAGAATACTCATCAATACTCTTAAAATATGACATTTTTACATTATATTTCCCTTAACATAAATGGTTTGAATAACCCAAACAAGAGGAGATCTTTAAATAATATCTCCAGTTAAATAACTCACAGTTATTCTTTCTGCAAGGAACTCAATTGCTAGAAGGTGGTGTTTCCATATCAGAATCTTAATTCTTTTCAATACTCAATAGCTCTCAGCACTCTCAAAATAATAAAAAAAAAAAAAAATAAAGAGGTGTAGCAATACTTTAGAATAACAAATTACCACAACCTAAAAATATAGATTCATACAAATATAATAAAGGTATGGTAGTTTCTATTGTTATAGAGTTTAATAACTTAATCTTCACTAATTAACATGTACTGGATTCCTGGCTTTAGACAGAGCTCAGCACAGCAACCTATAGATCTTATTATTCAATTCTCTAAAGGCAATATTATATTAGCTGGAGACTTTAACTGCATTTTCCATAGCTCAGACTCTACTTCTAAAGGTAATAGAAAAGTTTCAAGTTCAGCCAAATATCTAAAAGAATTTACAAATTCCTTTTTATTGAAGGACATTGATAATTATGCTGACCTAAAATCATTAGGCTATACTTTCTTTTCACACAGACATAACTCATTCTAAAGAATAGACAGAGTCTTTATCTTCAATAGTTTAACTGATTCTTTAAGCAATGTGAAAGTTATTACTTGTCCCATTTCAGATCATAACTCTATAACCTTTGATATACATATTTATACTCATAACAACATTCAGATAAAACGGATACCAGCATATATCACTAAATTAAAAGATTTTAACACCTTTATATTAGAAGAAGTTCATATTTTTTTAGAATTTAATATCGATAATAATACATCTGAAATTTTCATCTGGAATGCTATGAAGGCATATTTGTATGGCAGAATAATTGACTGGTATAAAAAAATACTTTTATGGGATAAAGATTTAAAAGAGATACAAACTAAGCTTGATATATTGAACCTTGAGTTATCAAACAATCAATTAGAAAAATCCAAATTGGAGGAAATAAAAACCCTAAATGAGAAATATCTTGAAAATTTAAACCATAAAACTATGATTAGTCTTGAAAATTTTAAATGTATTAATTTTTCAATAAATCACAGATCTTTGAATATTTTAGTAAATGAAGTAAAAAGATTAAGAAAATGTAATCATATTAAAGAAATATATTCACCTCATAATGTTCAACACCGGAGGTGTACCCCTCACTGGTGAGATCAGACCACAAACTAATCTCGCTGGAGGTCCTCATCCCACCCCCACCTGAAATAAAAAAGACCACAGTAAAGAACTTCTCAAAAGCCGACTTCACACTTCTAAAGACTAGTGTGGTCTCCTTTAAGGCCCCGAGCAGTGGAAAACAGTACTCAAGCCGCTGAATCACTTACAAATGCCTTCTACCAGCACCTGCAGGACTGCATGGATAAGGCAATCCCAAGCAAAACAAAGACTCTTTGTACCAAAGGCAAGCGTCCAGTCTGGTGGACCCCAGCCATAAACAAACTCTACAACAAAAGGAGGAAGCTACTACAAGATAGAGCAAAATCCTTAAAAGGTAAGACACCCTTGATCACTATAAGTAAAAAAAACTAAGAGCTCTCATAAAATCATCCAAAGCAAATTTCGAGAGAAAAATAGCTAAAGACTCAAAAGACAATCATAAGGCCTTCTTTAGCTATGTTAGAAACCTGGGAGGAAACTCCCAGATATGCTCAGAGCTAGTTCAAAATGATGTGAAGATTACTGATCCTACAGACATTGCCAACATACTGGCTGACAGGTTCAGTGCAAACTTCTCCCCACCCCACAAAAGGAGAGATATCTATACCAAACGATTGCAGCCCCCCAAACATCTCCAGCGCCCAAGTGAGAACTGCTCCCTCCAAAGCAAAAAACACAGCATCCATGGGACCTGATGGTGTCCCCGGCTGTGTGCTCCATGAACTCAATGAGGAATTAAACCCACAGCTAGGACAGCTGTTTAATCAAAGTCTTACCTCTGGATACGCACCCAGGAGTGGCGCACTGCAACTGTGGTACCACTTCACAAAGGCGGTGCCTCCACCGACCCTGGAAATTACCGGCCCATTAGCTTGACAAGCCTTATCTGCAAAGCCATGGAGAGGATCATAATGGACCTCATAAATAAAGACATAGGGAATTTGCAGACTTTGGATCCAACCCAGTTTGGCTTTGTCAAAGGCAGATCATGCCTTTTAAACTTGGTTGACTTTCGAAACAGTCACCAAAGCCATTGATGAGGGAAAGGCAGTCCATACAGCCTACCTCGATCTGGCTAAGGCCTTCGATACAATACCCCATTCAGGTATCATTGAAAAACTCATCAGCTTAAATGTCAACCCATACATCACAAGATGGGTTGCAAACTGGCTGAGTGACAGAACCCACAGGGTCAGAACTGCTGGCGCCATGTCAGACTCAAAGCCCGTCACAAGTGGTGTCCCACAGGGCTCAGTCCTGGGCCCACTCTTGTTTGGCATCTACTTTTCCGAAGTACAAGCAAACACAGGAGGGTTATGGCTGACAAAGTTTGCAGATGACTGCAAACTGGGCGCCATAGTAGAAAACACATCTGACACAGATATCCTTCAGAAGGGTCTCACAGAAACGGATAACTGGTGCCAGAGCCACGGCCTAAAGTTAAATGCCAAAAAATGCATAGTCATACCCTTCGGGAAAAACAAGGTTACCCCTAGCTACCAAATAGGTGGCAATCCACTGAGCACAGAAGAAGTTATCAGGGACCTGGGGACCCAGGTTGATAGTAGTCTGTCATTCGACACCCATGTAGCTAAAGTAGTTAGGAAGACCTTCTACATTGCCCACCTTATCATGAAGGGATTCTCATCTAGATCAAGGGAGGTCATAGTCTCCCTTTACTCATCACTCATCAGACCAATGATTGAGTACACTGCCCCATTCGCAATGTATCTGACCCGACACTTGCAGCAGCTGGAGAGGCCACAAAGTTCCTCACCAAAAGGATAAAGGGTCTCAAACATCTGTCCTATGCTGCCCGACTGAAAGAACTCCAGCTCTATTCAGTCGCTTACCGCTTGCTCAGAGGTGACCTTTGCCTAACATACAAGGCCATGTCAAACCCAGATTTGATGAATATGCTTCACCTCAAAAAATCTAGATCCATCAGAGCCACAAGGGCGGGAGACTTAAACCTTGACACAGCTATTAATAGGACGTGCTGGAGGGATAGATTCATCACCCAAAGACTCCCTATGCTGTGGAACAAAATCCCGGTACATGTGAGGCAGAGCACCTCGCTGGCCTTGTTCAAGAGAAATCTTGACCAATGGATGGGAGATCGCAGATATACCCCAGGGATTACCTCAGTGTCACTGCTCGACAGAGGCACAGAAAAATAATGGGTATAGTTCCCCATACTAAAGGGGTGGCCTAAGCCACAAAACGATGGGCTAGGCTTGTAAATGCCCTCGGGCAGATAGCCTAGTATGAACCTATGAACCTATGAACCTATAAAAAAGTATCTGACTTACATAACATATTAATTGAATTTAAATAATTTTTTTCTTAAGCTTAACCAGTCTTCTGCACTGATAAATCCAAAGAAAGATATTCAAGTTTTTATTAATAAAAACACTAATAAAAATTAGCAGAACAACAAACCAAGCTATTTGATAGACAAATTACATTAAAAAGTCCAGAACAAATTAATATACTCAAACAAAATAAAGCAGCTGGTAATGATGGTATTATCCCAGAAATATACAAAATTTTACCAAATGAAGCTCTAACATTGCTACTTTCAGTTTTTAATACCATACAAAATAATAATACCATCCCTCTGTCTTGGAAATATACATTTATTTCTCCTATCTTAAAGTCTGAAAAAGACCCTACAAAATGGAATTCATATAGACCTATATCATTATTAAACACGGATTATAAAATGTTTATGCCCATATATGCAAAGATGCTTAAGAATTTTCTTCCCAACTTAGTAGATGAGGATCAAACAGGTTTCATAATGAATAGAACAACTTTTGATAACATTAAAAGAATAATAACCTTAACTGAATCAACTAAAAACTTAAAAAATAATCTAACTATAGATAGTTTAGATATAAACTGTGCTTTTGACACAGTTAATTGGGATTATCTTTTTATTCTCCTACAGGAACTTACGTTTTCAAAAAAAATGTATAAATCTGATTACCCAGTTATATACAGGCTCAAAGCTTATGTCAAAATTGGTTCTAATATATCTCAGTCCATACCTATTACTAAAGAGACTAAATAAGGTTGTCTTTTATTCCCTCTTTTATTTACTTTAGTTATGGAACCTTGGGTGAATCTGATTAGAAGAGATAGTAATATTAAAGGTTTCGATATAAGTCTTAATAAAACTTCAAAGATTCAATTGTTTGCAGATGACATTCTGATTACTTTGGGAGGTAAAAATCCAACAATTCAGGAATTATTTAATGATATAGATTACTTTCAAAAAACTCAGGTCTTAAATTTAACCATAACAAAATGCACATTCTGTTAACTGGCCCAAACAAAATATAATATTCAAAATGAATATGAAAGATATATACCACAGTCCCAACATATAAAATATTTAGGTATAATAATAGCCAATAATATAAAAGCAATACAAAAAAGAAATTTTGACAATAGCTTAATAGAAATACACAAACTAATACAGAAATGGTCTAAAATAAAATTCTCAATAGAAGAGAAACTATCTATCATAAAAATGATACATCTTCCATAAATCTTATACATAGTTCAATATATTTCCATTCCTCCACCTTATACAATAATCAGAAAGTTTAACATCATGATTAAAAAATGTATTTGGTATCCAATTAAATCTAGGATATCTTTATCATATCATATGTATAGCTAGAATAATGGAGGTATTGCATTTCCAAATTTAGAAATATATTCAGTTTCTTCAGCTAAGACTATTTTGTACCTTAAAGATAGTAATTACTCAGCAAAATGGAAAATTTTATTCTATCTTCATCACAAAATTAAAAAAATAATGATCTCTTTAAGTTAAATCTAGTACATAACATATTCATATGGAAACTAAAGGAATATTTTACTCTTTACCCCACCCAAAATTGTATATCAAACTATATCAATATTGTTTTAAAATCCTTTAAAAATGCCATTATTAGATTTCAGTCATATGCAGGTTGGTTATTCCTTATTTTCCCCATAGCATACACACAGGCAGTTATTTTCTCTACACATTTTCATAAAATGTCAATATTTGAACAAAATCATTTGATTTATTGGCATCATATATTAAAAAATAGTGAATTGGAATCCATTGATACTTTATTTGGAAGAGAATGACCTAGATTCATCATTATGGCTTGACTTACAAGAAGCCAGAAATTATATTAAAATAGATTTGATTTAATACCTTCTTCAGTTAAAAATGCAATTCCCAAACTCATTCATTACTTCATTGCTATTACTCAACAGAATAACTTAATTAAAATTAGCCTTTCCAATATATATAAAACTATCAAATCTGACCTAGATATATTTCCTAATAATTATTGGAAACACTTCTCTAACATTAATAATAATAACCCTTTGGATAAGGATAAATCAAATTTTCTTCAATCAGCAGGTAAAACTACATTATCACTTAAATGGAGAATCTTTACCTGGAGATTTTTAAATAGATTTTTCATCACCCCATATAACATAAATAAAATGTATAAAGAAAATATTCTTTTTTAGAGATGTATGAAGGTTCAGAATGCTGATTGGTCACACATTTTTTATGATTGTTTGCACTTGAAAAAATTCTGGGAAGATATTAATAATTTCTTGCAAGCAATATTTACTGATAATTTAATCTTACTAAATCATTAGTTTTACTTAATTCTCCAATCCCAACTTGTGTTAAAACTAGTAAATATTTGCTTATTTGGTCTATACTGTCTATAGCCAGGAAAGAAATTACTAGGAATTGGAAATCATCACAAATTCCCTCCTTTCCTAACTTTAAAGATCTTTTTTTGGAGGTATCCAAGTTAGAATCAATGACAATTAAGTCTAGATCATCTAGGAATACAGTAGTGTATACTCAATGGTTGAATATAATTGCGTTATTAGAAAATTAATAACTTAAAACTATTAACCTGATCTTATTCACTTGTTTTAATTTAATTTATCTACCTATAGTATAGTAGACATCGACATACATAGTTCATTGTCTTTTTATTTATTTTTATATTAGTGTTTTAGTTTTTTTATCTTTAATATCAAAAATATGCTGATTTTTCTGTTAATAATTATATCTTTAAGAAATTATTTTAATAAAATGTATTTAAAAATATATAGATTTTGAATGTTTTTACTTTATGTTTAATACAGTTTTGTACTTTCACTTTCAGCACCATGTCAATACACTAGTAACTGATATGCATAGTGTTTACTATTTTATGTATACTCTATTCTTCAGGCTTCATGCTTATGCAAATTTAAAAATCCTACTGAGTTTATGTGACTCAGTATTTAATATTCAGATGCTTAAACATGTGACCATCTTTTAAATACTGTGCATTACAAAGTATTGAAATTAAGTACTAAGAAATTTGTATAGCTTATTTGTATGGTATTTAGAAAATGGGAATAGCTTTCTATCATAAGAACTATGAAAATCTGTTAGCCATAAATCTCAACTTCTTAGTGCAAGAAATCTAAACAAAGCCTAACAAACTGGGAGGACAAACACCCAAAATCGTGACACATTTTAAATATTTCTCTTATAAACTTAGAAAGGAGCTAGAGTAACAGGGTTTCTACACTTGGAAATTTTTGTCATAGTTTTTATGCCCTTCTCAAATTGTACACACTTATTCTTCTTCTTTTACTGTGTGTGACATTATCCCCAGGATTCAGCAAGCAGCCATGCAGGAATAAGTTATTCCTGCATGGCAGAGACCATTCCTGTGCAGCACAGCAGGTGCCATGCATATTTATGAAGGCACGCTGCCGTGCTGTAAAACAGACATGTTTCTGTGTATGAGTGCAGGGGGTATGTCTGAAAGCTGAGCTCTCACAATACATAGGCCACCTGCACTCCAGAATTGCCATTCAGCAATTTGAAATGAGTGAGAACACTCTTAACACCCCCAACCCATCAGGGTAAGAAATCTGGACAAAGCCATAAGGGACAATCATCCTTACCAAGGCATAAAGTTGATAGAATAACAGGTTTAGCATTATCAGGGATATTCTGAAGGGTACAAAGAAATAAAACACAGCAGATCATTTGTTTTATAAATGTGATACATTTTAAGCATAGCTGCACAGGTGTGCCCATGACTTAGCTACATTTAGTCCAGCTTAAACAGCACAAGGAGTTAAATGGCAAGAGACATTCAGCTTAAGCAGTGCTGCAATAGTGTAGTGGTTTGAGCATATGCTTTACAAGCAGCCATTCCCAGATCGATCCCCACAGTAACCAATTTGCACTTTACATGTGAAAGTAGTGCATAAACATTTTTTTACAATTATCTCTGAAATAACACATTTGCTAACCAGAGTACTGTAGTAGGTCCAGAGGTGAGGTGTCAGTGTAATAAAGTTATGCAACCCCCATAAAAACACAAGTGCTCCATACAGTATAGTCACACATGAATTAATGTAATGAAATCATATTTGGTGGATGTCAGGGACAGTAAACAGATTTATAATAGGTAATGAATGACGAATGAATCCCATACAGCAGAAAGTGTATAAAATAAAAAAAATAAGCAATGCTAAGCATTGCACAGCTTTGCTTACCAGGTGTAAGCATTCCGTAAATATGATGGCTAAGCAATGAGTAGCCCAGCTAAATAGATTTGCCCATTGGCAAGCAATGCTGAACCTGCCCCTTTAAAAACTGCCAACCTTAGCTAAGCAGGTTTGCCCATAGCTTAGCTTAACTCAGCATATTCAAAACCATCCAATCATGGCAAAGGGTGGGAAATCAGCAATATTTAAACTCTGCAGGTGGGAATATAAGCTCATAACTGGTAGCAGCTTCCCACTGTAGGATGTATGACAGGAGTTGGAAAGGGCATGCACTTTCAGGTGCAGCACTGGGGCATACAGGGGTCCAAGGTTATGGTAGGACTCCTGGTAAAGAACCATGATGAGAGACTGCTGCAGGGCCAGTACCAGGGGTCCCAATAAAAAGTGGAAGCCTGGGACCTTCTCAACCACAATCTCACCAGTACCACTGGTATCCCTCAGACTAGTGAGCAGGTGTGGCACCACTATGCTGACTTTAAGTGGAGGAAGAGGGAGGTCTTGGACCAGTGGGTCCAAGAAGCAAGGTAGAGGGGTGATGTCCCAGCACTGTGTAAGTATTCATATCAATAACAAAGCAAACATAGACTGGGAGCATTACTCTAGCTCCAACACCCTAGCCCAAAGGTTCCTAGAATTTATAAACTCAAATGCTATGGAACAACTTGTTACCACTCCCACAAGAGGGGACAACATACTGGACCTGATCATCACCAACATGGGGACTCTATGCTCCAGACCAGAAGTGTATCCCTCACTGGTAAGATCAGACCATAAACTAATCTCACTGGATATTCACATCCCGACCCCATCCCCTGCCCAGAAAACCACAGTGAAAAACTTCTCTAAAGCAAATTTCACACTCCTCAAAACCGAGGTGGAATCCTTCAAAGCCCTCGGGCCTGTGGAAAATATGGCCCAGACCGCAGAATCCTTTATAAACGCATTCTATGAACACCTTCAGGAATGCATGGATCATGCGATCCCAAATAAAACCAAGACCCAATCCTCCAAAGGCAGACGTCCTGTCTGGTGGACCCCAGCCATAAACAAACTATACAATAGAAGGAGGAAGCTACTAAATGATAGAGCAAAATCCCAAAAGGGAAGGCATCACTGATCAGTATTAGCAAAAACTACGGGCACTCATAAAATTGTCTAAGGCCAGCTTGAGAGAAAAATTGCACAGGACACTAAGGATAATCACAAGGCTTTCTTTAGTTATGTTAGGAACCTGGGTGGTAATTCCCAGCTATGCTCAGAATTAGTTCAAAATGACAAAAATACACTGAACCCACAGACATTGCCAACATCCTAGCTGACAGGTTCAGCACAAACTCCTCCCCATCCCACCAAAGGGCAAATATCTATCCCAGCAGAGTGCTGCCCCTGACATCTCAGATGCTCAGGTAAGAGCCGCCCTCCAAAGCAAAAACACAGCATCAATGGGACCAGGCGGTGTCCCGGCTGTCCTACATTAACTCCAAGAAGAGCTAAACCCAAACATAAAACTACTGTTCAATCTCAGCCTTACTACAGGATATGTGCCCAAAGAGTGGCGTACAGCAACAGTGGTCCCTCTCCATAAAGGTGGTGCCTCAACGGATCCTGGAAACTATCGCCCATAAGCCTGACTAGCTTGGTCTGCAAAGCTATGGAAAGGATCATCATGGACCTCATAAATAAAGATATTGGAGACCTACAGACACTGGATCCTACCCAGTTCGGCTTTGTTAAGGGCAGATCCTGCCTCTTAAACCTGGTTGATTTCTTTGAAACAGTCACCAAGGCCATTGACGAGGGGAAGGTGGTCCACACAGCCTACCTGGACCTGCAAAAGCCTTCAATACAATACCCCACTCGGGCATTATAGATAAGCTCACCAGCTTAAATATAAACCCTATGTCACTAGATGGATTGCAAACTGGCTCAAGGACAGAACCCACATGGTTAGAATTGCTGGAGCCATGTCAGACTCGAAACCAGTTACAAGTGGTGTCCCACAAGGCTCAGCCCTGGGACCTCTCTTGTTCGGTATATATTTCTCGGAGGTACAGGCCAACACAGAAGGACTGTGGCTGACCAAGTTAGCAGATGACTGCAAACTGGGCACCATAATCGACTCTCCAGCTGACACAAGCATCCTCCAAAAGGGCCTCATAGAAACAGACAACTGGTGCCAGAGCCATGGCCGCAAGCTAAATGCCAAAAGTGTATAGTCATCCTTTGGCAAAATAAAGTGCCCACAAATTACCACATAGGTGGTAATCCATTAAGTACAGAAGAAGTAATTAGGGACCTGGGGACCCAAGTTGATAGCAATCTCTCATTTGACAATCACGTGGCCAAAGTGGTTAGAAAAACATTTTATATAGCCCACCTAATCATGAAGGGATTCACATCTAGATCAGGGGAGGTCATCATGCCTCTTTACTCATCCCTCATCAGGCCCATAATTGAGTACAATGCCCCTTTTGGGATGTACCTTACCAGACACCTGCAGCAACTGGAAAGACCCCAAAAGTACCTCACCAAGAGGATCAAAGGGCTCAAACAGATGTCATATGCTGCCCGGTTAAAGAAACTCCAGCTCTACTCAGTGGCATACTGCCTGTTCAGAGGCGATCTCTGCCTGACGTTTAAAGCCATGTCCAATCCAGAATTAATGGACATGCTGCACCTCAGAAAATCCAAATCCCATCGAGCTACGCGCTAGAGAGACTTGAACCTCAGCACTGAAATAAATAGGACATGCTTGAGGGACAGATTCATAACCTAGAGGCTCCCTTCACTCTGGAATAAAATCCCAGTCCAGGTTAGGCAGAGTCCCTCATTGACTCTCTTCAAGAGGAATCTTGATGAGTGGATGGGAGATCATAGGTTTACCCTGGGTATCACTTCTGTGTCACTGTTAGACAGAGGCACAGTATACTAACCTCAAAAAAGGGCATAGCAAAATAAATTTAAAATGGGTGGTGAAAGCCAAACACATTCTGGCTAGGCTTATAAATGCCCTAGGGCAGATAGCCTAGTATGAACCTATGAACCTATGAACAGTTTACTAAAGTCCAACCTGTGTATGTGATGGATATGTATGCCTAAATATTTCTCTATTCCCTTTACAGCTGCACCTGAGTGGGCTGTGAATCAAGAAGCCCATGCTAGCAGGTTGGAAAGGCTGCATCATGAGGCTGTTGAGTAACAATCTTGCTTGCAGTAGTCATACCAAATAAATATAAAGTAGTAGAAAGTCACCTGGCAGTATAAAAACTGTGTATGGGTTGTACTGAATAAACCAGACAATATGACAGTAATAGCCCCATATAGGTCATATTTCAGTAAAACTGTAACTGCCTGGCAATAAAGTTCTAAATCCTGGACTGGTTGTGTTTACTCTGGTTTTGTATGGCATTTAGTTTTGCAGTCTCTGAATTGTAATGTTGTGGTAGCCACTGTTACCCACACTGTGCTACATAAAAAATATGTCTAGGAATGTCTGTATAAAACTGTTGTAAGTACGTCTGATTGTACAAACAAGAGAGACTTAGACATAAAACACTGAAGGAATAAACAGCAGTTTTTAAATAGCTCACTCTGATGAAACTCAAATTGTTGTATTTTTAGCACACACAGCTATGGTTCGAATCCTGAGAGTGGTAGTAGTAAGCTACATGCATAATCATACCTCTCAACTGTATATATTTTTGCACAAAGGGAGGGTAGATAGCCTGGAGACATTTGTTCAATTCTTACAAGGTTCAACTGACTTTTTAAGATTCACTTATCATTATTCTGAGCAGGCGATAGAATTCCTAGATGTAAAGATTCATAAGACAATGTTAAAGGAAATGGTAGCTAGTCTTTACAGGAAATCTAGTTTCACAAATAGCATTTTACATAAGAGTAGCATGCACCCCACACATGTCTGTAAAAATGTCCTTAAGGGACAATTCATGCATATGAGCAGGCTACATAATACACAAGAAGGCTTAGAGGAAGCTGTGACCTTATTAAGGGATGAATTTAAACAGAGAGGGTATAATCATGCATATCCAAGGCCAATACACTGTAATATGTCAAACATTCACATACAAAGGTGTGGGGAACAGAGAGAAAGACAGTGGCAGTTAAAATTCTATTATAAGGCCTATCCCACCTACTACACATCCAATTGGCCAATATCGCATGATGTGCAGATGTCAGTAACTGTAGAAATTCCTTTTGGTAGCCCTCAGCCCTATAGTGTCTGTGGTGCTTGTGATAACTGTGTAAGACAATAGTAAAAAACAGTATTCATGAAGCATTTGCATACTCAGTCCTGTCAAATGTAAAGTTGTGTGTGACTGACTGTGTGTGCATGTGTGTGTGTGTGTGTGTGTGTGTGTGTGTGTGTGTGTGTGTGTGTGTGTGTGTGTGTGTGTGTGTGTGTGTGTGCGTGTGTGTGTGCATGTGTGTGTGTGTGCGTGTGTGTGCGTGTGTGTGCGTGTGTGTGTGTGTCTGTCTGTTTCCAGAGGAATGACTGATGGTCCACTCACATACTCTGCACTTCCCATTGCCAATGTTACCATTCCTGCTGTCAGTCACCTTGAAATAACCCTTTGGCTAAGTCACAGTCCTATAAGCTCAGTGGTACTTGTGATGAGCGCGTGATGCCATAGTGTAGCAAACTAGTTAGGTAGGAGTTTTAATCCTGGTTTTGGTAACTGTGAAAATGTGTGTGTTTGTGTATGAAAGCCTATGAGTCTTTGTTGACACCTGCTTTTGTGGTCATTCACACTTACTGCACTTCCCTCACCTCTCCTTTAGCACTGCAGCTGATGTCACTCACCTTCAAAGATTCCCTTGGACAGTTCTCAAGCATATAACAGCTGTGGAGCTCGCTATAACTGCATAATGCCATAGTGTAGCAAAGTAGATAGGAGCTCTAATCCTGCAGCTGGCAACTGTAACAATGTGTGTGTTTGTGTGTGAGTCTTTGTTGACACCTGTTTTTGTGGTCATTCACACTTACTGCACTTCCCTCACCCCCTTTAGCACTGCAGCTGATGTCACTCACCTTCAAAGATACATTTGGACAATGCTCCAACATTCAACCACCATGGTACTTGTCATAACTGTATAACACTATAGTACCAATATTGAGCTAGGTAGGGGTTTGAAACTCACTACTGACAAGTGTGTGTGTGGGTCATCAGTATCCTGTTTGGGTGTTGGTGTGATTGTGTAAATAACAGGATCAATTGCAGTGTGATTTTTGCTACATTTTCATATTGAGGACCCATATGTCCCAATGTCACATTACAAGGCCAACAGTTGTCAAACACCATAGAGGTTGCTGTAGAAAATACACAGACATACATTTATATATGGGCAACCATTATAAGACCCAGACACCTCTCTCTACACACAGATCATACACAAACACGCCTGGCTCTTTCTCTCTTCCTGTCTTTCTTTCCCTCTGTCTCTCTCTCACCCTCTCTTTGGTAGATATGGAAAAATGCATCTGTTTTTCATAGGCGGCAGCTTGACTTTAGTAGGTAATGCTCATGATCAGCTGATGGCCTGTGCATGAATTGGAGTCCTCCACTTGCTAATTGCATGTGGAACACCTGTAGTATCATTCCAATAGCCAATTGCATAGAAACGCACCCTTATAAATAAGCAGTGCAAGTGGTGTTGGTCCTTCTCCCTCACTGTGAGCAGGACTTCATGTGGGTGTGTGACAAACAGCATCATAGAGGATAGTTGGAAATACCTCTTACAACAAACACTGTGGAAACAGGCTAAAAAACTGGAGGGGGATATTCCAGACATGGGGACAGAATGTCAGTATTGCTGTTCTACATTTGAAGTAATGTTGGTTTAACAGGATTTGTGTGGATATGGCTGTTCTGCATGATTTAAGGTCTGGCATGACACTGTTATGTGTTTGAGAAAACTCTCACCTGTAAGGCTATCTGCAGACTGGCCAGAGTTTGGAGCCTGATATTCGGTTTCTTACTCACACATTTTCTGTCTTCATAAATGCAGTAGCATACTCTGATTATTGTACTCAGGAAATGGTATCATCCATGTGTGTCACTGACTTCATATCCCTCAGAAGAGATATGCCACAACAAACCATTACACCAGTAATGTTCTCAGTTTATAACTGCAATATGTTCATAGGTTGGTACTAGGCTATCAGCCCTAGGGCCTATACAAGAATAGCCATAACAATTACCTGGCTATTTCTTCCCACACTATTTACTTCCCTGGACCCCTGTCAATATTGGCCCTGTGTTTATGCCTCTGTCCCCCAAATTTGTCATCCTTTGTTCATATGTCATGCAGTAAGAGGTGGATATGTACAGTATGCCATTATTTAATGACATAATTTCTGATATCAAGCCAGTGATATATCAAACTGCCAGACATGTAATGTAAAGGAGGCCTAATAGCTGTGGACAAACCCTCGATATTCTGTGGTAGTCTGTAAAGTAGTGAGGCCTGTGTACTTATGATGATTGTTGACAGAGTGTCTGTATTATGTAGCAGTGTATTGTGATTATGTTATTTGGCCTGTGTACAGACTAGGGTAGATGTCAGTGTTCTTGGTCCTGTTTTATCTGACAGTGCATGCTGCTCCAGTTTCTGATACCCTGTCAGTCTATATGTTTGTAGGGCCAGACTGAGACATGTCCTATACCACAGTCAGGTGTCAGACTATACTGTGAATTGGGTCAGTACTTGTAGGCTTAGTGTGTGAGTGGCAAACATGATGACTTTTGTTCACACAGGCCATCGACTCTACTATTACTTAGGCTTACCATTATGTGACTGTGACTGTGCTGACATTGGCTGTGGGTATGCACTTTCACACTGGTGTCTTTTACCACATGCTGTTACTCACATGTAGTGCCTGCTATATTTGCAGTTGCATGTGTATTCTCCCATGGGTTAATTGGGTTAGTGTTGTGGCAGTCTTCCTGTGGTGTAGACAGTGCTTGGTGACATATCTAGCAGTGCAGTGTATTTACCCTAGTGTGATGTTATGTCTAGATATTTAACAGATGTACTGTTGCCTGGGCACCATACATGTTGTGTATTTCTGACAAAGCAATGATCTGGTGTGAAGATGTATGTCATTAACTAGTGTGAAGTATGTGGCTTGGGATCTCTGCTCCTCCAGTTAATATGTGTTAGGACAGATAGGGAGGTGTGAATGCATCAACTTTCTGAGCTTATCTAGTGCAGTATTTGTGATATAGCCCAATTTTCATGGTTATAAACATCCCCTTTGTCAGGCTTGTCCCACATTTCTTGCACTAAGGCTTTCTGTGTATACCTCCTGACTGACCAGATTGTTCCAGACTGTCCCTGTCTATTGTTCATATTGCTTGTGTATTCCATAGGATCATTACTATGATTTGTGTGGTACTTCACTGTGATGATTTTATGATGTCTGTCAGTAACTGATGGTGTGCATGTCACTTTCAGAAATGCCTTCCTTCACAACATGTATGTTCACACAATCCCTGTCACTGTAGCAACATTTAACATTTATAACTGCAACACATACATTACATTCCCTTGCACTAACAGGTTGAGAGTTATAGTGATGGGGTATGACTCCACTATATGTCATGGACGTATGTTATATATACATACACACAACACACACACACACACACACACACACACACACACACACACACACACACACATGCGTGCACATATATATATATATATCTATATATATATATATATATATATATATATATATATATACATATACTCATATATATAGATATACATATACTCATATATACATATATATATATATATATAGCTATAGATATGTGTGTATGAATATGTATAAACATATATATATATATATATATATATATATATATATATGTATATATATATATATATATACATATATATATATATATATATATATATATATAAAATCCTTTTATGTGCAAATATGAGTGTAATGTATACCTTTGCAGATGTATCCCACCATGTTAATCTGATATGTGTATATTTACATATAAGAACATGACTGATTCAACACCTTTTTCACTTACCAGTATTAAACAATTGTAGTAGCAAGAGTAGTTGTTCACTACAATTCAGTATGTGTACTGAATGCTATATTTGGAAAACAACAGACGTCTTCACAGTTCAGATGGCTTAGTGGTTAATTGCTGTGACTATAATGTATATGGTCCTGTGTTCAAGGTCTGTTTATTTTGTTGCTAGGCAGAACAAGGACTGTTGAATACAGAGTGGTTAAGACAGTTCTGAGCAGCTTTAGGTGGGTTTGCGCAGGTTTGTCCACCGGTAAGCGATGCTAACATACTGTTAAATGAATAGGCGCTTGCACCATGTAGGCTTCACTTACTAGTGCTCAAATCTGCTTAGCATTTACATTTATGAAATGCTTATACGTGCTAAGCATAGCTCAACCCTGGTAACCATTGATAACATTCACGTCTGATAAAATAGCAGGGTAATGACATCTTTAATTTTTGTATTTAATTCCATGTACATAACATGCTTCTATGTGCTGTCATTACAGTATCAAGGGGTGTGAGTATACTGTAAGGAACACCTGAGTATACATGGGTAGTGCCAAAATCTTTTCTCTTTGTAAGTGTTTCATACTTGGGTAGTATCCCGGATTACATGCAGTCACACATGCGTGTATTGTATTATTACATTACTACTTTTAACAGTGCTTTTCCAAGTAAGAGTAGATTGCAGATTGTAGTACTGAAACCATATACCCCTGCATGCAAAGCTGGACTCTTTGCACTGACTACCTTTGTTGTTGGTGTTTGACCTGTATGTTTTTATACATCTCCTATTGGATATTGATCTGATATGTTAATATTAACTGTAGACTACTATGTGTTAGGACATGTCATTGTGAACTGCTGTCATGTAGTAATGGCATACCTATCAGTTTCAGACTTCTATCTGTCAGAATATTCATCCTAATGCATAACCTGTTGGCTAGCTACTTTCTGTCATCTGTACAGATGTGCAGGTGTCAGGTAATCATCTTGGCTGCTTACAGGTAATCTTTGATTGACTGACACTTACATGTTTGCCCAGCTGTCTCATGACTGCCACAGCTAGGAAACCCCACTCTGTATGCACCACATGTCATGGATACCTCAAACAGACTACCACATTTGACAGAACATGTTTGGGTACAGGTCCCAAACCTAAACACTGGCTATGTTCTGCAGTATATGTTGCATACATGTCAGTTGGAGCATCTCAATGTCCCTCTTCAAGAGAAAACCAGAGGAGTGGATGTTGACTTTAACTGTCACCCTGGTGATCACTCGTGTGGCATTAGTTGATAGATGGCCTGCTGACAAATTTCAGGTGACATGGTAACTGTGTACTCATATGCCCTACTCTTGTCATCTCTCTATGGACATTAGGTTGATACACATCTAAGAACACCTACACCTATGGACCTCAGTACTGAGAAATGTGTGTGTGCATTATTGAGTATAACAGTGTCTGTGTGTTTGTAAACTTGTAGTTGAAAATCCTCTGAGGGCCTTCTCACTCACTACACCCCCCATTACTATACTTAGAAATGGTTGCTGCTGTAATTCACATTAAATGTACCTTGTTACACTCTTCACCCTATGGGCTACCTGGAGCTTGCAGTACCAGCATAACACTGTTCTAAAAATGAGTAGATAGGTGTGGGTTACCCTCTGAGTCCTGGCAAATGAGGGTATGTGTTTGTGTATGTTCATAGATTCATAGGTTCATAGGTTGGTACTAGGCTATTGACCCTAGGGCCTATACAAGCCTAGCTATAATAATTCCCTGTATATTTCTTCTCACGATATTTACTTCCCTGGATCCCTGTCATGCAGGGTGACTGACATGATCCCTGGGGTGAATTTCTTATCTCCCATCCAATCATCAAAGTTCCTTTTGAAGAGGGCCAAGAAGGCACTCTGCTTTACGTGTGTGCAATTGTGTGTGACTGTGCATATTTGCATGAGACAGCATTCTGAGGCCACATTCTCCAAATACAATAAACATTGCCATAAATTATAAGGGATGGTGATGTTGCTGACATTAGGAGAGCCACGACAAACCCTCACCCTACTGTCCCTGTGGCATGTGCAATAAATGCATATCCCTGTAGCAGCACTGATTAGATAGACGAGGGTTTGTATTTTAGTCCTGGTCAATGTGTGATTGTGGGTATGTCATAGCATTATCATGGGTTTCAGTGAGTACAATATCCAAAGTGGGATGTGGGTGCTGGGTATACTGTCTTTACACCATGGTACCCCCAGTACATGTCCGAAGGTCCACTGTATGAGGACCGCTGTCACCATCCACCATACAGGTAACTGATTACACTATCCAGCCCAATGATGCATGTGCTGTGTGCAAAAACTCCCTAACAGTATGGACTCATTGGCAAAGTAGTTAGCACTGCTAAACACAGGTCTGTCAAATGTGTTTATGACTGTATGTGCTTGTCAATGTGTATATGACAGTATGTCATACTATGTATTGCTCATTAACACCCAGTACACCCCCATTACCGTACTGTACAAGGCCTGGTGATGTTCTTCACTTAACAGGAAACTCGGGACACACCTCATCCTAAAAGCACTGTGGTGTGTGCAAATAAGGCCATACACATTAGTAGCAATAAGTACCTAGGTAGGGGTTCTACTCTCAGTGTTGCAAAGTAAGTGTGTGTGTATGTGAAGGGATCTACTTCAGTTTGCAGAAATTATATGTCCCAGGAGATCAGTTGTCTGAGAACAAGCTGGCAAAAGGTAACATTTCAAAGGAATCATCTTGTGGAAATTAATTTAATCAAAACTAGTAGTGGATGTGTAAATGCCCTCTTCCCCACTGTACAGCTGTACAGCAGTACTGGAGTTGGTATATATAGTTTGGTGTGGTTGTTATGGGCACAGCCACCCTCATTGGGGTTATTGTTGTGCGTATCCCCCCGCTTAGTCTGCTGTTATACTGTACAGTTTAAGTTAACAGGTTAAGTATTTCTTAATCACACTATGTGTGGTTCTATGCCACCCCGCACCCTCCAAAGGGGGGGGGGTGCTGTGCCACCCACAGCAGCACATTGATGTTTACCAACTCCAGGATTGCACTACATTGGGGAAGAAGACATATACCCTGCCAGGACCATCGTCAGGACATTAAACTGGCAGACTGATTATTTACTGATGTGATGTTTTGGCTATTTAGTCTTGGTGGAATTACATCGGCCAAAATGAGTTCACTGCAAAATTAAGTACATCCATGTGTACAGTATTCTCTGTGTATTGCATCAACACCAAAGGCTCTGTGTGTGTGTGTGTGTGTGTGTGTGTGTGTGTGTGTGTGTGTGTGTGTGTGTGTGTGTGTGTGTGTGTGTGTGTGTGTGTGTGTGTGTTATTCACAAACATTTGGTGAGTGCCACCCAGTACACTTGCCGTTATCCACTATAGAAGATCTGCTGACATCCCACCATGCATTCACCTGTATACACCCCTCAGACCTATCAGCCATGTGGCTCATGCGGTAACTGTTATACAGACCTGTTACTTGTGTTCAGCTGTACCCAGAATATGACACAGTCAATGTGTCACCACAGTGCCATACCCCTTGTTGGAAAAGACAGCAGACCAACATCCTGCTGATACATAGACACCTAGAACACAAACAGAATACATTATGGAGACCACAATCACTCAGCATTAATAACAGCTATGATGCATCATGGCTGGACAGCTACACACCCTGATATGTAAGCATTAAACATTCCAGCTGAAAACACGTTAAACAGCATTACATTGCTAAACTTTAGTGTATGCACCCTGTGCATCCGAACCATATTAGCATGTCCCTGCATCAATGGTATGGATGACAGGGATATGGCATAGGTATCATCATATGTACAGGGTGTGTGGTGGGTTTGCCAAAGGCCTAAACTGAGCCATTTGGTTGACATCATGCATGTGTGTTAGGGGGTTCATTAACAATTGGGCTGTGCAGATGTGGAGTGTGTAGGTATGGAGGTGCCCTAGCTGTGTTGGTGATGTGTGTGTGTGTGTATGTATGTACACAGTTCTGCCATATGGCTGCCCTATATGGGAGTTTGTTGGACAGCTGCAAACCATATATAACAGGGTGTACAGTTCACTGTCTCAAGCCATGGATACAGGAAATGTGTCTGCCAGAGGTTCCATGGGCACTACCAGGTAGAAGCCCAAATATGGTACTCTCCTCTGATGATGACAATTGTCAGCTGGATCTGCATCCCTGTTGAGACCGGCCAGGACCAACTGCACATGGCCTGCTGCCTTGTGGTGTGGTCAGCACCCCCCTGCAGTGCTGGTGCTGGTACTGCCACTATGGGAGTGGCTGTGAGTAGTTGCACATCCACGTAGACCTCCACCTGTTGGTGTTGCTGACCTACATCCACATGGATGACGCCCTTCTTCCACAACATGCTCCAACACAGACACCACACAGTAGAGGATTCCCACCATCTCACCCAACCGACTATCCAGGACCTCTGCAAAATAACGGTAGGCTCCTGCAAGATCACAGGTGTTGTGTTAACAGCAGAATGAGCAGCCCTCTGGAGCCTCAGACTCTGTCTGGTATAACATTCCATACATGCCTGTCCCTTCATGAAGGCTTGAAATATGTGTCTGGTGACACTTGCTATGGCAATTCTGCCAGGGGCATGATGGCCAGCAGCCCTCCTACAAGCACACCTGTACATCTAAAAAAAGTACAAAACATACACTGTGAAGCAGAAGAAAACACTTTCAGTCAGCCAATCTCTTCAGTCCAAGCTATTTTTATTCTTCCAATGTACAAAGACACAGACTGAGTGCTTTCATCCCCTAAACTGAGGACTTTGTCAGAATCTAACTGCACTCTATAGTATAGCCTTTAAATACTTTTAAAAATGATGTCATCACCCTTCACATCATTTAAAGATACAACTACCTTAATGCTCAAATGAAATGCACTACAAACACCTTTTAACACAAGCACATTTTAACAAACATCATTTATAAAAAAAGAACATTTCAAATTCCAAGACATTCATCAAATGTAAACTTAAAAATTGTTTAAAATAAAAAAAAAACATTTTATCCATTGACTTGCTTTAAAACATATGTATACTGTGTAATTGTACCACCACCTCCCCCACACAGACTAAAACACACAGTACTTATGAGGTAGCTTTCCCCACTAATATTGGTTTTAAGGATACCATTTAATTAAGACCTGGTGCATGGGTCGCAGCTAATTTTATTTACCACTTAATTTCCATTTCCTCTATATAATTCCTGTAATCTCTCCCTCTAGGATTTGGTCTTATTCGCTCCACAATCCCAAATAAAAACTGAACAAAATTTGCACATACTAATGAATGTTTATGTAGAGCATTATTTATATTTCTTGTAGCAATCTGGTACAGGTGCTCATATATCCTGTCGCTAAGTTAAGTACAAACTTGCAGTGTTAAATATTGTGCTGCATTTTATTTTTCTGTCTATATAATTGTTTCATTGAATATTGTGGTCTATGTCTCTCTATACTTATTTATTTTTCTATTTAATTGTTTCATAGAATACTGTGGTCTCTCTCTGTCTCTGCAGTAAGTGGGGGCTATTGTGTTTCACTTCATTGATATTCAGTGTTAAACTCTTAGCCTAGAGGGTTTCTCTGTATTTATAATCTTAGTCACATATCTTTAAATTTATTAATACTCAGTATCTGAGTTGTTTGGCTTATGCTACATACCTACAATCAACTTCATTACTAGCTGAGTTAAGTGCAAACTTGCAGTATTAAAGATTGTACTGCATTTTATTTTTCTGTCTATTTAATTGTTTCATTGAATATTGTGGTCTGTATCTTTTTGTAGTTATTTTTCTATTTAATTGTTTCATAGAATACTGCGGTCTCTCTCTGTCTCTTTAGTTAGTTTTCTGCCCGCCCTCCCTGTTCTTGTTCTGCTATTAATATTGGTGGCTTTGGAATTCCCCACCCCTCATGTAAATTTGTGTTTGAACACTCCTCCTGGGTGTATCTCATTTGCTCACTCAACCAAGTACAATGAGATCATATTTTGACTTCAGACATCCCTACCAGTCCCATCTGTTCAGCTCTATCCTAGCTCTATTCCAGTCTAGTATCACTAGCTCATTCTTCCTAATACAGAGAGAACATTTGTGAACTGCAAGCCACATAGGCCCTTCATTTTAAATTATCTTCTGTTTCTCCTTTCTCCCTTTCCACTTTCCATAAAAAATTCTAAGCTTGTTTCCTGCCTTTCCTGTAACTAATCTAGTCCAGATACAGATTTGCTGTAACCAGGACTATTTTGTAAGATTCTGTGTTCCCAAAGCCTTTCTGTGTTGGAGGGAAGCCTTCTAGCTTATCAGTGGGAGTGATAAGAACTAAGTAGCCTATCTACCACAAGAGTGGTTTCTGGCATTTCTGGCCCAGAAATTGTAGTTTTATTGGCTTTTGGACAGGTTTGATTCCATCTCTTTCAACTTTCTGGTTTAAAAACATGCTTGTGCACTTGTTTCCAACCTTTTCTGTAACTAGTCTAGTTCAGATACAGATTTGCTGTATCCAGGACTGTTTGTAAGCTTTTGAGCACCCAACGCCTTTCTGTGTTGAAGGAAATATTCTAGCTTATCAGTGGGAGTGGTAAGCACTAGGTAGCCTATCTACCACAAAAGTGGTTTCTGGCCCAGAAATTGTAGTTTATTGGCTGTTTGGGCTGTTTTTCCACCTCTTTCAACTGTCTGGCTTAAAAGCCAGCATTTGCACTTGTTTCCCATCTTTCTTGTAACTAGTCTAGTCCAAATACAGATTTTCTGTATCCAGGACTGTTTGTAAGCTTCTGAGCCCCCCAAGCCTTTCTGTGTTGGAGGGAAGCATTCTAGCTTATCAGTGGGAGTGGTAAGCACTAGGTAGCCTATCTACCACAAGAGTGGTTTCTGGTTCAGAAATTGTAGTTTATTGGCTGTTTGGACAGTTTTTCCATCTCTTTCAACCTTCTGATTTAAAAGCCCACATTTGCACTTGTTTCCCACCTTTCCTGTAACTAGTCTCGTCCAGATACAGATTTGCCATATCCAGGACTGTTTGTAAGCTTCTGAGCCCCCCCCCCCAAGCCTTTCTGTGCTGGAGGGAAGCATTCTAGCTTAACAGTAGGAATGGTAAACACTAGGTAGCCTATTTACCACAATATCCAGCTACAGATTCTAAGTTTTAGCACTTGAATTTGCTTATTAGTGCTCAGCACTTGTTCAGAACTTGTTAGCACTAAATAAGCTACAAATTACTACAGCACTCAACCTCCTTCCTCTTTACCTAGAGGAAAACAGTTTTTGCACTTACTTTCCTCACTTGCTTAGAGAAAAACAGCTCTTATACTCACTTTCCTCACTTGCCTAGAGAAAAGTATGTTTTTATTCAGGCATGTCCAAGGGTCGGCTCCCAGTGTTCTCTTCTGTCTATCTGATGAATCTGGATATCTTTGGGCACTGTATTATTTGCCTCATGTGCACAGACAACCCTTTCCTCCTACCAGCCAACACCACAACCTGTGAGAGATGCACTTATCTAGTCAAACTGAAGGTAAAGTTCTCTCCAACCAAGACTGAACTTGACAGTCAAAAGGAGAAGGTAAACACTTGCACCACACCACACTCATTACATAGTCCCACTAAACCACCAAAATCCAAACATAGAAACATAACATCATTCACAGAGGCTCTCAATAATAATCTTCTCAAGCAACAGAGACCTCCAAAGCAGAAATGCAAACAAGTTCTACCCCCCAACACAACCCAAATGACACAAAGCCCACAGACACAGTGTGCAACTAAATCAAAGCCCATAAGCGAAAACATCATACCTGACACACTAGTCATAGGTGACTCTATAGTCAGGCACACTGATGTCTCACTCACCAGGCTAAACAAGGAGAAGGTTACTGTCAGCTGCCTGTCAGGTGCCAGGGTCTGCCACATAACCCATGCACTCAGGTCACTCACAACAAGTACAAATATGACTCTGTCATTGTCCATGTTGGTGTGAATGACCTGAGAAGTACCTCCCTGGACTACATGAAAAGAGATATGGAAGAGCTCTCTGATCTTGTAGCCCAGGCAGGTATGACCCTAGCCCTGAGTAGCATCCTGCCATCTCCCTGAATGATACTGCAGTACAAGGACAAAATGACTGAGTTCAACAACCGGCTAAGTTTCTGGTGTCGTTCTAAGGGGATCCAGTATCTGTGTGCCTCGGATGACATGGTCGACAGACCACAATGCTTTGCCAGAGGTGGACTGCACTTGTCACCCCTGGGATTCCAGATACTGGCTAAAAGTTTTGCCACCCCATAGTGCTTTTGTTAGGCAAGGTTCAAATGACAAATTCACCCCTGTAACAGGAACAGGCAAGCAAAAACTGAGAATAATGCTACTCAATGCTAGAAGTCTAAATTTCAAAATGCACTCACTCTAGGCACTCCTTAAAATGGAGAACATCAATATCTGTGCAGTGACTGAGACCTGATTCAAGATTCTAGAGAGCACCCCTGCATTACCAGGCTATAACTCATACCACACTTTTCGGCCATCTAACCTGGACCAGAACACCAAAGGCGGAGGTGTGTCCATATTCATTAAGGATATCCACACCTCCAGGTTAGTTGCGCAATATAATGCATCCGAGGTTATCCAAGTGCAACTAACTCTGGGCAAAACTGCAATCCAAATTGTAGCTTGCCACAGATCCCCCACTATGCACCAGTATTCCCACTCCACTTTTCTTGATATACTGGAAAATATTAGGGTTCAACCAAACATCCTAATAATGGGTGATTTCAACTACACCACCATTAACTGGGAAAATTACCCATGTACCAACTCCTTCACTCAACGCTTTCTGGAATTCATAAATTCCAATGCCCTGGATCAACTTATCCACACCCCCATCAGGGGCAACAATATCCTAGACCTAGTCATTACCAACATGAGTGACCGGTGTTTCACACCAGAAGTCAACTCCTCGGTCAGATCCGACCATAAGTCAATCACCCTAAATATCCGCATTATGCCCCCACCCACCATTAAGGAAACCACGGTAAAAAGTTTCTCCAAAGCCAACTTCATGCTTCTTAAGACAGAAGTGGTGAACTTCATGACACCCATGCAGATGGACAATACAGTTACAGCTGCTGAATCCTACACAAATGCACTCTATAAGCACTTACACGAGTGCATGAATCATGCTATTCCAAACAGAACTAAGACGCTATCTTCCAAAAAAAGGAAGCCAGTCTGGTGGTCCCCTGCCATAAACACACTCTACAACAGAAGGAAGAAACTGTTGAAAAGGAGAATAAAATCCCATGAGTGGAGGTGCTCACTGGTCAGCCTCAGTAAGAAGCTGAGATCCCTTATAAGATCCTCCAAAGCTAGCTGTGAAAACAAAATTCCCACTGATTCTAAGGGCAACCACAAAGCATTATATAGTTATGTCAAGAATCTCAATGGCAACACCCAGATCTGCTCTGAGTTACAGCACAGCCACACAAAAATTACAGAGCCAACTGATATTGCCAACATTCTGGCAGATAGGTCCAGTGCTAACCTTACCCCCCTCTCATCCCCTAAAGGGCCTATATCTATACAGGGAGAATGCAGAGTCCTTGTAATCACATCTCTGCAGGTAAAAGCTGCACTCTCTAAAAGCAAAAACACAGCATCCATGGGACTGGACAACATCCCAGGCTGCATTTTACACGATGTTCAGAATGAACTGACTCCTCATCTAAGCAACATGCTCTGTCATAGTCTCATGTCAGGCTTTCTGCCCATTGAATGGCACACAGCAACAATTATCCCTCTCCACAAAGGGGGAGCCAACACCAATCCTGGGAACTATCGCCCTATTAGCCTGACAAGCCTGGTCTGCAAGACCATGGAACGTATCATCATGGAACTGATAAACAAAGACATTCATAACCTCCAAACTCAGGACTCCACCCAGTTTGAGTTTGTGAAAGGCAGATCATGCCTTCTGAACCTGATCGACTTCTTTGAGGCAGTCACCAAAGCCGGAGACAAGGGTAACATGGTTCACACAGTCTATCTTGACCTCGCCAAGGCTATTGACACCATCCTCCATTCTGGAATTATAGTTAAACTCACTAAACTAGGTATAAATCCCTACGTCACAAGATGGGTTGCCAATTGACTCACTGACAGAACCCACACTGTAAAAGTTGCAGACTCCAAATCTGAGTTCAAACCAGTGACAAGTGGGGTACCACAGGGTTCAGTCCTGGGACCTCTCCTGTTTGGTATCTACTTCTCTGAAGTACAGGCTAACACAGAAGGCATCTGGCTAATGAAGTTTACAGATGACTGAAAACTAGGAGCCATAGTTGAGTCCCCAAATGATGTGGACATCCTACAAAAGGGCCTCACTGAGACAGATGCCTGGAGTCAGAGGCATGGCCTCAAGCTCAATCCTAAAAAGTGCATTGTCATCCCCTTTAGTAAAAACTCTGTACCCATGCACTACCACATAAACAGCAGTCTACTTAATGCTGAATGTGTGGTAAGAGACCTTGCGACCCAGGTGGACAGTAGTCTCTCTTTTGATAATCACATCACCACAGTAGTCATGAAATCCTTCTATGTGGCACATCTCATCACAAAAGGGTTCTCATCCAGGAAAAAAGAGGTCATTGTTCCACTCTACTCGGCACTCATTAGACCCATTATAGAGTACAATGCCCCTTTTGGAATGTACCTCACAAAACATCTGCAGTAGCTGGAAAGGCCACAGAAGTACCATCTCAAACAACTCCAGCTTTACTCTGTAGTATATCACCTACTCTGAGGAGATCTCTGCCTAACATATAAAGCTATGTTAAACCCAGAGCTGTTGGGCATGCTACACCTAAAGAAATCCCAGTCCCTCCGAGTTACATGCACTAGGGACCTTAACTTTGTTACCACAATAAACAGGACATGCTGGAGGGATAGAGTCCTGTCTCAGAGACTTGCTATACTCTGGAACAAGCTACCCATCTATGTCAAGCAAAGTTCCTCATTAGCACTCTTCAAGGAAAATCTTGATGAGTGGATGGGAAATAAGAAGTACACTCCGGGGATCACTTCTGAGGCTCTACTTGACAGGAGCACAGGAAATTAACTTTCCTGGGTGGTGTAAGCCAGGGAACCTTGTTGGCTAGGCCTAATTAGGCCCTTGGCCTGATAGCCTAGTACCTACCTATGAACATGCAACAATCTATCCTGTAGATTGGGCCAGCTCAGGTAATCAATGCTCCACTGTTATTACACCTCACACTTAAATGTTACCGCATTTCTACATGGGATGGGGGGGGGGGCACAACTGACGACTTTTAACATTTGCTATGACTGTACTGGTATTTCAGGTACTCTGTTGGCTTCCATTTCATTTTGTATTCTGACCTATCATGCAGATTGGAGGCATATCTGTAGTGTACAGATCTTAGGTTTTATTGACCTACATTTCAGTTTCAGACTTTTTACCCTTCAGAACTGACAGACAACTGCCAGATCTTTTGTAGTCTGTCTGTGTAGGTTTGGAGGGGGTTGTTAACCATTTCCATCAATTGGAGGCCTTAGACCAGCCTTTCTTTATGGTCATCTACACCTGTCTGCTGACTGAGGCTGGTGGTGGGTATATGAGCTGTACTGAAAAGCATGTGTGTATCCTATAGACACACATTTGGGCCACAAAATGTACTGCAGTGGGATTTGTCACCTTGTCAAGTACTGCCTAGCATTGTTATGGATTTCATCCTACCCATATAGGTGTCCACTATCTATTGGCATCCCATTCAGCCACCCGATTCCCTTGTATGCTCACATCCATACCATAGATACAACTATCAGAACATACTACTCCATTCAGCAATTGATAGGAAGACTGAGTTACCTTGTGTCTGTGCCAGTATTGAGAATGGTACTGGAGGACTGACTATGTCGGATGCACATAGTACACTCCTTATACATGGTAAAGCACAGGTAGTGTCATGTTTGGCATCTCTTTTACTGTATGTGCGAGTCAAAGAGAGGTGTCATTCCCTGGATCCCTGCCATGTCAGTGTATGTGCTATGTGTTGTCTCTTTGCCAAGGTCTGGGCATACTGGACATGCCTCCTTCAACCTACATTTGCAAGCTCAGGTAGTTCCTCCTGTGAGTCACTTTGTGCCTGTGATGACCTTGGCAATGGTGGGGGGGGGGCTGTGTGGCCTTGCCCCATGCTGTAACTGCTGAAGCTGTTTCCACGGGATCATATTGTGTAGCATGACACATACTATGAGCATTTGTGTACATGTAGCTGGAGAGGACTGCAAGGCCCCACCAGATATGTCCAGCCAGTGGAACCATGACTTGAGCATCACAAACACATGCTCTATTATGATTCTGGTTTGTGGGTGTGCCTCATTATGGAGTTCTTGTTCAGCTGTGTGTGCATTACTGAGGGGTGTCATCAGCCACGGCTCCAGTGCGTAACCAGCATCCCACACTTGGTGGCCATATGGGGGGGGTCTATATCAGCATATTGAATGCTGAAAATGCTAAACACAATGTAATCAAACTGAAATGCTTGAAATCTTAAAAGAGTGAACTGATGGAACATCGATTTCTTTCCCAGGGAAAGAAATCGGTGTTCCATGGAAAAAAAAAAAATTTTTCAATACTTTAAACACTGACAGAAGTGGGGGGCTTATCCCCCACACCCCGCAATGTGGGGTGCTGTGCCAATCACACCCCTCTACTTAAATATACCAACTCTGAGACTGCACCACAGTGGTGAAAAAAGAAAACTCCGATGACGACCCACCGATTTCTTTCCCAGGGAAAGAAATTGATGATCCGTCAGTTCGCGCTTCTGAGATTTCAAACATTTCAGTTCGATTAAATTAAATTTGGTATTTTCAACATTCAAAATGCTGATAGGAGCCCCCATATGGGATATCCCCACTGGCATATGACTGGTGCAACTGTGTCATATATCAGATGTGGGAGTCGTGATAGCTTTCAGGGCTGCCAGCACACACATTCAAGATAATGCCCTGGGCATCACACATGACCTGACAGTTGATGGAGGAGAAGCCCTTGCGGATTATGTAGACCCTATCCCACTCTCCAGGTGGTGCTTTGATGTGTATGTGTGTGCAGTCTATAGCACCCACTACCTCAGAGTATTCTGCTATTTGGTTGAAGAGACACATATTGCTGGTCAACGCCTCATGGGTGTTGAGGAAATATATGTGCTCACCAGAATATGCTGCCATGGCATCCAGGAACTGGTGGAGTACCCTGGATGCTGATGCCTGTGAGATCCCCAAAATATCCCCAATTGGCCCTTGGAATGTACCTGTGGCTAGTATTCTAAAGCCGACACATACCTTAATATCCACTGGAATGGGTTCCCCTCTGTTGGTTCTGTGTGTGAGGCGTGGTCAGCACAGCTCAACAATTTGCTGTAGAATGTCCCTGTCCACCCTATAGTTCTCTACTATCTGCAGCTCATGTAGCCCCTGGTAGGTTACCCTGGGTCTGTGCACTATTCTCCTTCTCCTCACTGTGGGTTCGTCATCAGCATTCTCATCCTCACCACCCTCACCCTGTTCCACATATTGATGTATGAGAGTGACAGCATCCACTAACATTTTGTTAGTTTTATAAGGTAAAATTTCCCCATCTGTGTACACTAGTGGTGTAGAGTCTGTGGGAAAAACCAGACGTGAAGGTGTTTGCATAGTTTATAGTAGTGCGCTAGGCTGTTCCATGTTTAATAGGCTGATTCTGATACATTTCACCTGTCAGCTATGCTAGTTCTCCTTGATTGCCTTCCTACTGCTGTTTCCCCAAAAAACAGTCTGAAAGGTGTTTTCATAGTTTATAGTAGTGTGCTGGGCTGCTGCATGTGTATATGGCTGATTCTGATACATTTCACCTGCCAGCTATGCTTGTTCTCCTTGATTGCCTTCCTACTGCAGTTTTCCCTTCACATTGTCTTCCAGTTTAAGCCGAGAGGTGCACCGTGCATACCCAGTGCTCAGATGTGAACAGAGCTGCTATTTCCTGTTTTTTTTTTTTTTTTAATTTAAAACCTGGTGGCAGTGAGCACACCCATTTAGGTTATGTACACAGTGCTCAGGAACATCTGACAAACCCTCTTCCTTAGCTGTGCTTAGCTAAGGGCAAACATGAGCCACAGAGCTCCAATGAGCTTACAGCAAGCATGACACACCCCATTATGAAGTCATTCAGCTCTTAGACTTGCACTGTTGTATTGCTGCACCTACACGGTTGGGTGGAAACTAACACTGAGAGGAAATCTGTGATTCAGTATCAGTCCCCTCATTTGCATAAAACATAATGGTAATTCATAGTTACTGCACTCACACTCAGTCTTCCCCCTTAGCAACCACAACTCTCTGGTATTGTTGTCTTATGCATGCCATTGACTATCATGGCAAAATGCTAATTTGGGTTTAAAAGCTTATTTCACACTTTTTTTTTCTTATTTTTGGCCAAATCTTGTTTGCACACTGCTACCCTATGCTTAAATGGCCAAAATCGGCCCCCCAAAAAATAAAAGTTATTATTTATAGTTTTGTAACTATTTATCATGCCAATGGCCATATATTTAGCCATTGGCATGCCTACTCCATTGAATGCATTCTTTCTTTGGAGTTGTCATGCTTCCATTTTGTAATTTGCAGAAATCTATTTGGTTAGTAGCCAAATACATTTCTGCAGGTTACACTATTCCTGCATAGATCCCTGCCTGCTTCCTGGATTGCTAATTCACCTCATTTGCATGGTTTTCACTTGCAAATGGGGTAATTAGCATATAGCAGTGGTGTCCATGCAGGAATAATGTAGGACCGCTCCTGCATGTCCCGGGAGCTCGTTCCTGGATCACTCATCAGCCATATTGCATGCAGCAGCTCTTGCATTATTCCTGCACACTGTACAGAGCTTGCTGAATCCTGGGGATGTTTTCATTATTATTGTTTTATTTGGTAAGAGTGGACTTCCGTTACATCAGTTTCCTGTTGTAGCATATTTAATGAAGTTTTTGATTTTGGTTCTTGGCTCTGATGAAGTCACTTGCTATTTGTTGCCTGACAAAAGCACTCAACCATTTTAGTTCTTTTTATTTTGGTTGCAATAAAAGTATTCAGTGTTTTGGATTTTATTGTGTACAGAGTTGTAATCTTGGTGTTTTGTAGGTTTTCTCTTAATATAGGTTTTTCTGAAGGATTTGAAGTCTGAAACTCAAATAAATGTCATTATTTAGTGACTTCAATCCTCAGATCAACCCAGTAATTTGAAAGAAAACCAGAAATTTTATGAGGAATACACCAAAAATATGAGACAAAAATCTGGCCATTCTGCGAAAGTCTGGACAGTTGAAAGGTATGCTGTTAGCTTAAGACTGAAGTTTAAACTAATATGCTGGTGAATTAAAGTGCTCACAGTAAGAACTGATTGTTAATGTTTAGTTAATGGACTGAGTAATTCAAACAGTTATCCAGACAAAATTTACAAATATGCACAGAAACCAAGACTTGATATTCTAGTGTTGACAGAAAAAAAATGATGGAACGGGCAGAAATTGTTAGCAATATAGAGCATTTTCATTGGGCCGCAGATCATAACCTGCTTATTCCATGTTCGAGACATGGATTCAAAGAAGGTTACCTCAAGTGGGAAGTTCAAGAGGTGGATCTTGACATTAATGTTGAGAACACATAATTAAAGGTCATGATTGTTTCTCCAATTATAATTATTTGTAGTACATTGATCTATATTTGCTCCATCTACTACTAAATACAGAAAAATACATTCTTGAGGGTTTTGTCAGCTGCAAAGCCCTAATGCATTTATTGAACACTGTCAGAAAAAGTATAACATATTCCCTTATGTTTACATTCACATTGCTATGCCACTCAGCTGTCCAGATTTTTGCAGAATGTCCAGATTGTTGCCTCGTATGTTAGTCTCTTCTTCATAAAATATGTGGTTTTCTATCAATTTACAGAGGGTTGAAGCCACTAAATAATGACATACATTTGAGTTTCAGGGTTCATAGCCTTCAAAAAATGTAGGCTAACTCAAATCCAGTTATTCTAGCTACTTTAGAATAGGAAGTCAGGGACACACTACTTTTATAGACAGCAGTCAGAAATAAATCATTTCTGTCATTTGATGGTCAGGACTGGCAGATTTGATTGCCTCACACAAGATCTGACCTTCATAAGTTAAGCAGGGGATGCTTAACATTTATTAAGACTGGATCTAATGCTATAGTAGCAATTAACTGATTTGCCTTTTTCTGTATATCAGGGTGTAATCACTATGCCCCATGCACTACAAGGCAGTACAGTATACTGACAATCCCTATTCTGACAAATGCAGTTGGGTTGGGGAGATTTTTCAAGTGGAAATGGGACATTTTTCATTTCACATTTACCTTTTCAGTAAAAAAGAAACAACAAATTAAAGCATAATATAAATGAAATAGAGCTTTCCAAATATAGCTTTGACATAACAATGTGCTGCAGTATAAAAATGGCAGTGGAAACAAATAAATAACGCTGCATTACTGAAATGAATGAACAGACCTAATGTTTGATAATATATCTACATGGTTATGATTAAAATTTAAAACTGCATAATCAAATATATATGTACTTGCTAAACTGTAGCAACATTTTCATATTTAAAAGATATGAAATGTTTCACTTTTCTTGCATTTGTAGTCAATATTTTGGAGACTGTAGTCATCACAACCCTTGAAGTGATGAACATATGTTAGCAGGAAAGAGCAATGTTAAAGGATGGAGTGAGCATTCTCATTCAAGATCCATACCCATGTTCCTGGTTCAGCTGGTTTAACAAGTTGAGTTTTGATGGAATCATTTTGTAGAGCTGTGGCATTACCACAACAGGGATACCCAGCCCAGCAGTGTGAATATTGGGTCACTGCTGATGTGACACCCTGACTCCATGCACAAAATGGGAAAAGGGGGGATTTATATTGATGCTTGTTATAGAACACACATTTGTTGGATATTCCCTTTCCCTAATTTTTCATGATCACGGATTTAGTATGTATAATAAGTAGGGGGTTTGGGGAGTGCAGCCACCATATGCAAAAAGTTATGTTTATTTATTATTTATGTATTTATTTATTTATATTACAATTTGAATGCACCAGTTGTTCTCAGTACATGCATAGTAGTGCATCAACATTTGTGTTTTGAACATATTCTGGCATCTATTTGGGATAATGACAAATGCAAATGTCGATAAAAGCTGGTACATACATACATACATACACATATATATATATATATATATATATAGAGAGAGAGAGAGAGGGAGAGACGGAGAGAGACACACACAAATCCTTTGCATGGAGCAAACCGAGTTCTGGAAGATAATTATAAACACACAGAATCCAGTAGAAGTAGATGAAAGGAAAATCAGCCAAGTAATATCCACTGCAAAACAGGTGAAGATCATACATAAATATAAAACTTGCCAAAAAATTTAGTGAAGGAGAAATATTAAACTTATTAATTTAACATCCCTGAACTGCGTTAGTAATATGTGCCAACCCTAACCCTAATCCTGTCCCTTCCCCCAACACTAACCCTACTCCTCATTTAAAAAAAAAAAAAAGAAACAAAAAACTTTCCATAACACTACCACTATATAAGATATACTTGGACACTAAAATGAGCACTAATATACACAAACAAAACTGCATCTATCCCTTTATCTAACCCTGAACATAACCCTAAAATACACACACTAGCACACAAGCGCATAACAGTTCATAAACTCCCAGCTCCCTGTTATCCACAAACTAATACACAAACCAAATGACTGTCCATCTCTAGCTAACCTTGTACAGACATACATCCCACCCAGAAGCTAGTGCTCATTTGACAATGACCTTCTAAACATTTCAAATCTACTAGTTCTGTAGACTGTTCCTCTACACCTATCAAGTGGATTGTTCACTAGATTTATTCAGATTACTGCTGTAATCTCACTTACTCAACTCCTGGTTCTGCAGATGTGCACCAGATTAGCACATCACTCCTCTTTAGCCTCATCTCTGCTCCATCAATCCTCTTCACCCACATCCATGCTCCATCACTCCTTTCAGCCTCATCCCCACTCCATCACTCCTCTTCAACTTCATCACTGCTCCATCACTCCTCTTCAGCCTTATCCCTGCTCATCTCCCTCCATATCTTGCTCCTGCCTTTACTGTAACTCATTCTCTTCCCCCCTTTTGTTATACTCCTTCATCCTCAAATTCCTTTGTCTTCTGTTTCTCAACTCTATAGCTGTTGTAAAAAAATATTGCTTTCTGTTGAAAACAGCAACAATATAGATGCCTGTATACTTTATCAGATTTGAAGTGCATTTCTTTCTCTTTTGAAAAATGTTGAAAGACTATTGAATATTATTGCGCTTCAAATGTTATTTGCAGTCTGCCTATTTCATCTTTGGCCTTCGGTGAAAATGGATCCTGTTCCCTTCTAGACTTTCCTGGTAAACAAAAGCAATAATAAATAAATAAATGTAAATATATAAATAATATCTTTCCCCTGACCCATCCTCGACCCTAACCCTAAAACTCAAGCACATGCACAAACACTCTCACCTCCTTCTAAACTCCACTTACCTGTCTCGACAAAACATAGCATCAAGATGTTCAATGCCCTATTATATGAATATTTAACAACTTCTACTGCACCTTGCATTTACTGACCAAATGTTCATTTATAAAACTATAGTGGAATCATATATCTGTGTGTGTGTGTGTGTGTGTGTGTGTGTGTGTGTGTGTGTGTGTGTGTGTGTGTGTGTGTGTGTGTGTGTGTGTGTGTGTGTGTGTGTATCTGTGTGTGTGTGTGTGTGTGTGTGTGTGTGTGTGTGTGTGTGTGTGTGTGTGTGTGTGTGTGTGTGTGTGTGTGTGTGTATGTTTACATTTAAATCCACAGTATCTAAAGCCTCCCCTCAAAATGCCAGTGGAAGCAAAACCTAAGCATAGCCATGATGCAGTTTGACACTTTTGGGAGTAGGTGTAAAATAGGTGTAGTTTCCTATTAAAAGGAAGCCCTGTTATCAGCTTAAATCCTTAGAAAATTAGAAGACTAATAAGGCCAATAAATAGAGTCCCTCAATGTGCGACCATCACAGCCAGTTTTTGTCTATTATGAGTAATGGATAGTCAAATACCATTCAGAAGATAGATATCAGTCTTAAAAAACATACCTCAGTCACAAGCCTAAAACGTATAATGCTACTGCCATCTCCCTTTGAGATGTGAAATAACTGAAAGCTTTAACAAACATTAAAAATAATAAAATGATATTTGCCCATAACCCAGTTGTAGTGTGGAACAATGAGAATACATCCGTAGTATTGGCCGCTGAGACTTTCCAATTAATTTGTTTACAAGTAAGACTGTAACAGCCTGCACAGGACCTATCTGGAAATTAGTATTTGTTTAGTACTTTAAAAAGCTGTATGGATGAATGAATGCTCTGTTCATATCTAAATTGAAAACAGCCTGTAAATAAGCTCCACATGAGTTATAATACAAGATAATACACCAGGATATTATTGTTATAGTAGGTTTGTCATGATTCCATCAAACCTGATTGAAACTTGGATATTACATGATTAGCAGTTAACCAACTTCTTTCTTCTTTTGGTTAGCATCATTGATTTTTTTATGTCAAGACTGATTAGTAAAACAGAACATCACTTTGGGTTAATAAAGAATCTGAGTTGGGATTACGTATGAATGCTGACTTTGATTTATTCATAAGTTTATCATTTATGCTGCTGCTTCTAATATAGTTATATAATTTGAAGAAGTGGAGCTTTTTTTTGCTAAAATGTTATATAGAAGATTGTTTCAAACCCATGTGAACCATGTGCTTACCCAGTTTAAAAATGCAAGACATCCCTTTGACCTCTGCTAAAGTAAGGCCAAAATCTAGTGGTAAGATAAGTTGTTGAGGGATAACATTTTGATATAAATGGGTCAAATTTTGATTTATTCCTCTAAACTGATATCTTGGCTTGTAGATGCATACATTTCCTTATAAATATAACAGAAAACATAAAAATTCTAGCCTGATTCCTTATAAAGAATATTGTTACCCTTATTGAAGGACATGTTTTATATGCATTATCCAGCATCAATGTTAGAAGGAACCAAAGTCAAGTATTCATTTTTGCTTGCATTTTCAATTAGAATAATGATAACTTTGAAGCCTGAAGCTACGTTAGTTTACACTGTTTTCTTACCAGCATTGCATATTTTTTATTGTAATTAAGTTGTAGCTCCTTATTTAATCACCATATTTGGTTTTCTACATTGCTGGTTTGTTTTACCTAAGTATATTTTTTGTGTGAGGTTTTGTTAATTATTGTAGATATGTATAATATTTTTGGATCATGTTACTTTGCAAAGGATGACTGTATTAAAATGCATCAATTCTACTTCTGTATTTTCCTGTAATAAAGTTGGATTAATCCTCTTATCTGATTACTCTAGATTGTTCTGAACATGGATTTTTAAACGTATATAGAAATGGAAAATATAGCAATTCTTATCTGCATTAGACTAACGTACCTTTAATTTCTCTACAAACTGTCTAAAATTTCTCTAAATATTAAATGATTGTCATATACGTTGTATCAGTTTTTAACCAATATTTTTATAATATGTCTATCACAGATAAAAAGAACTATTATCTTCTATTTCAACAAACCTCTAACAAGCAACCTAAAAATTCTGGACTAGTATTAACAATCTTCTATCGCCACACAAATCTGTCACACCCAACCCCCAAGGCTGTAACCCTGATAATCCCATACAAACAGCTAATGCCTTTAATTCATTCTTCACAAATACTATCCAAACTCTTGCTACTCACCTATCTCCCGATACGTTAAAGCTGCTTACATCCTCTGCTATTCCACCCCCTTCATTTAATTTACAACCAGTTCCTACTTCCTTTATCTCCTCCCTTCTTCATAAACTAACACCTACCACCTCCTCTGCAGACAAACTCCCTGCTGAGTTCCTCCAAATAGGAGCTAAAGCTATTGCATATCCCATCTCTATCCTGATAAACAGATCTATACAAGAGGGAACTATTCCTACTATCTGGAAAATATCCCATATCATCCCACTACACAAAAGGGGGGAACTCCAACGACTTTTCTAACTACTGCCCTATAGCACTACTATCCCCTATTGCAAAGATATTGGAAAAATGCATACATAAACAACTACTAAACCACCTTCTCCAAAACAACCTACTAGCTAATTGTCAACATGGATTCAGACCTTCCCACAGTACCACCACTGCATTGCTCTCCTTCACAAACACCGTCAGCTATAACCGCAACAAAAATAATCTATCATCTGCAATCTTCATTGACCTGTCTAAAGCTTTCGATATGGTTAATCACCAACTTCTTCTGCATATACTCAAATCTCTCTCACTTGACACTCCTTCCTTAACTTGGTTCACATCTTACTTAGAAAACCGGCAACAGGTAGTTCTCTGGAAAAATTCACTATCAGATCACCTTCCTGTCTCCATAGGAGTGCCACAAGGCTCTATCTTAGGCCCACTTCTGTTTTCCATCTTTATTAATGACCTGCAATCAGCCATCCCAACTGCTACCTGCATTCAATATGCAGATGATTCTACCATAATTTGTACAGCCACCTCTCTAACTGAACTCCAAACTATTACCCAGAAAGCTTTTACCATTGTAGAACAATGGTTCTCTCACCACTGCCTGCTCCTTAACCCCCAAAAAACTAAACTGCTACTCTTCTTACCAACCTGAAAGTCCACCCCTATACACTTCACTCTCACTTCCAATATCAATACTCTAGTTTCTCCTGACCCTACCACTAAACTATTAGGAATAACAATAGACAACAATTTCAACTTTGATTCTCATATCAACACTACAATAAAATCAGTTAACAAAAGAATTGGATCCCTATATAGAATCAAACCCTTCCTTACACTAGCAGCAAGGACCACAATAGCCAGAATGCACCTAATCTCGACTCTTCTCTATGCCTCATCCATATTCACCAATCTCTCTAAAAACTACCTTAATAAACTAACAACATCCTATAATAATATTGCTAGATTTGCTACAGGTTACACTTTCAGAACCCATCACTGCTTGAACCTAAAACAACTAGGCTGGCTTGAACTTCCTAACCACCTTGTACTTCGACAGCTCACAACAGCCCACAAGACACTCTACCAACCCTGCAAAACCCCAATACTCTCTAGCCTCATTACACCTTATAATAACCTGAAACACCTACGCTCTTCAAACAAACTCCTAATCTGTACTACTAAACCCAATAATTCAGCAGGTGACTGCCTGTTCTCCAATGCTGTTGGTAAAATATGTATCAACCTACCCTCTAATATCTCATCTCTGACTTCTCTTCCACTATTTAAAAGGAATCTAAAACTATACCTCAATAAACACTGGTTATGTTCTTGTACTAACCCAGACTAATCTGTTTCTTTTCTTTTCTTTTCTTTACTCACATACTCTCCCTATATTTCTTATACCTTCCCCTTAACACTTCAATACACTCTGCCAATTTATAATTCTTCTATGTATATATTTTTTTGTAATTACTATGTATTAGTCTATAAATATATATTCTTGTCTAAACATTGTATTAGCTTTGCAATTTGCACATCTTATGAAAAAAAAAAATCCTGTCAGAATAATATCTGTTAAAGCTTCTATTGTAACTTCTTTATAAACCTTGTAATTCTTACGGGAGCTTTTCTCCCCGGGCCTCTACTGAAAATGGACATATATCCAGCTAGACTAACCCGGTCAACAAATGTAAAATAAAATAAAATAAATAAAATTATAATTATATAAAATGCAGATAGTTGTGTTTTATTTTTCAAGATTGTAAAATTATTGTTTTTAAAATTTAATAATTTGGTGCTTTTCTCCCTGGACCTCCAATGAAAATGGACTTCTACCCAGTTGGACTTTCCTGGTAATTAAATGTGAATAAATAAATGGTCTGAGAATGACCTTTGTTCAATGCTATACATCAAATGAAATTTTGAAATGTCTTTTTTTTTTTACTTTTTTTTTTATTTTGATAATTCATCAAACATTACATAGATTCAAAAGGAAGGATAATATATATATATATATATATGTATATATATACAGTTTTACAACGTATAATATTTTAACATTAACTATATACGTTAGTGTCTATACAAGCAAAACAATGAATACATTTAAATATATTATAATGAGCAATAAATTATTTCATGAATCTTTGTCTATTTTCTTAAATATTGCTAAGATTTTCATCCAAGAGTTATAAAATGATGTAGATCTGGTAGTTCTGTTCTTCATATTTCCATATGTCCAACTGTTGATGACAAGTTTCTAAATTCCTTAAATGTGGGAGAAGTCGTACTTTTCCAATGGCTGGTTATAATTTTGTGTGCTACAGCCATCAATGAACATAGTATCTGAAATCTTTTTTGGTACACATTCCAGAATGGGAGAGTTGAATAGAATCATTGATTTTGTTAATTGATAATTATCATTAAAGGCTATTTTGGAGAAAATAATTAATATTTTCTCAATACAAAGTAGACACTCACATTCATAGAAAATATGATTCCAGTCAGCCCTTATTTTGATTTGACATCTCCGATCTTCAATAGCAAATATTTTGGTTAATTTATGTGGTGTACAAAAACTTCTGTTTAAATATCTCCAAGTAAGTAATTGCCAATATATTGATAATGTTTGCTCTGATGATCTTAAAATAATCTTTTTCTCTTCTTCACTGGGAAGATAGTTATTTATATGTAAGTAATAATTCCAGTATGTGTCTGGATAATAGATTTTTTGTTTTCTTAATAAGCTTGTAAATATTAGATAGATAGTTTTTTCCTTGATAAGGTTGTGTTATGATTATAATAAAATAATCAATGAATTTAGGGACATTTTGTTTAACTGTTGTTTGCATTTGCTCTGTTTTACTTATAAGATATTGTCTTAGATTTTGTAAGAGTAACCATGAGTCTTTATTTATATTATACTTGTTAATTATTTGATTATTTGTTAATAGTTTCTCTTGTTCAACTTCTTGATACCAATAGCTTATTGAACTGTTTTTTAATGTATTTATTTTAGGATAGCAGGTGTAAAGGCTATTAGTAGAGTTAGTTAAAAAACAAGAACTGATATTTGGGACTTTCTTTATAAATGTCTTAAATGTTTTAAGGTAGTATTTATATATTTTGATGGTAATTTATTGTTTTTATTTTTTGCCCCTACTAGGTGATCTTTTAATGTCCAGATTCGGGATGATGGTATGATAGTTAAATAGTCCTGTATATGGGTATGATTAAGTTCTATATAAATTTGTTCATGTATTTGTTTCCAAATAGGGATGTAGTGAACGTTCAACCATAAGGTTATATTTTTGATAACAGATGATAAAATGTATGTCTCAATCTCTGGTAAGTTAATTCCTCCTTCATCCCAATTTGGTAAATGCTTATTTAAAGCAATGTGAGGTTTATTTGGAAACCAAAAGAAGTTTAATATTTTTTCTTCAGTTGTTGCATGACATATTTAGGAGGTGTCAATGAGAAACTTTGTATTATGTATAGTATTTTGGGAAAATTATTGATTTAATAAGATATAATTTGTTTTCCATTGTAAACATATATTTGTTCCAGTTAAATATTGTTTGTTCTATTTTGTCTATTTTTTAATTAAATACAAGTGCATATGTTAACAATTCAAGTAATTCTATACCTAAATACAATATTATGTTGTATTCTGCTATATATTTGGAATATTTTTTGCTTATACTTTTTTTTGGCTTTGCATGGTAACATTTTTGTTTTGTTTTCATTAAAATGTAAGTTTGAGATGTTTTGAAATTCTTTTATATCTTTGAATAATGCCTGTAAAGATTTGTTAGTATCTGCTAGTTAAAAGTATGTCATCAGCAAAGAGCTGTATTTTAAGATTTAATGTTTTGTTGATGTATATTCCTTTGATGTTATTGTTTGATCTAATTTGATTTTCAAACAGTTCTATTATTAATGCAAATAGTAGTGGTGATAAAGGACAGCCTTATTTAGTTCCCTTTTTGATTTGTATAGGTCCTGATCCATATGATCCTAATTTAACATGTGCTATAGGTTCTTTATATAATGATTGAATGAGGGTATTGAAAGTTATGGGGAAATTATATGTATTTAAAACTAATGTTAGAAAATCCCAGTTGACTTAATCAAAATCCTTGTTAATATCTAGGGATATTAAGTTTAAATCAAAATGTATATGTTTAGTATAATCTATGAGTGATAAAATTATTTTAAGATTATCATAGGTATTTCTTCCCTTAATAAAACCTGTCTTGTCTTCATGGATTAACATGGGAAGAAAGTGCTTGTTTCTGTCTGCACATATTGCTATGAACATTTTGTAATCTATATTTAATAATGATATTGGTCTATATGATGAACATTGCTTCTCATCTTTGACTGTTTTAATTATTGGAGATATCAATGAGTATTTCCAAGAGGATGGTATATTTATGTCTTGTTTAACTGTGTTATATACTTTTAAAGGTAGGGTTATAGCCTGATTAGGTGTTCATTTATGTATTTCAGGTAATATATTATCTGGGCCAAGTGCTTTATTTACGTTAAGTTTTTCAATTTGTGATTTCAATTCCATCATTGTAATTGATTTATTTATAGTGTCTATTCGCACTTTTGTTAACTTAGTAAGAATTTTATTTTTAAGATAATTGTTCATATCTTTGGTAGATATTTCTTGAGAATTTAAAGAATTAATTGAATTATATTGTGGTCTAAATGCTTCCAGAATACTATTTAAATCTGTTACTTTTTTCTTGATATTAGGTATATATATTTCTTTAATTTGTTTGGATTTGCTTATTTTTTTTTTTTGTTCTGTTTGCTAATTGTTTTTGATACTTTGGATTAGTTTTGTCATTTCTAAATTAATCATAATCTTATGGACATAATATTTCTGCATATTTATTGTAAGTTTGTAATAGTTCTTGAGTTGAATCTATGTTTCCCTTTTGAACTTCCAATTTCAACTTATCAGCCTTCTCTTGTAATTCTCATATATCTTTATTCCAGACTTTCCTTTTACTGATGTACCAAGATAATACTTTCCCATATATAAATGGTTTTAATGAGTCCCAAATATATATTTCTGAAATGTCCTCTGTTGTGTTCAAATCAAGAAAAGCTATCATTTCTTTTTCATAGAATTCATAAAGTCTGTTAATTTTGTTATGTAAGAGGGTATTCTTGTAATGGGATTTGTATCCATATGCTTAAGTTCTATCTCAAAATCTAGTGCATTATAATCAGGTAGTGGACAATTTATTATATTAACTTTATCTATTTTCATTATTAAATCATTTTATTTATATATATATATATATATATATATATATATATATATATATATATATATATATCCTGTCTATTCTAGAGTTAGTGTTATGCCTATGAGAGTGAAAGGAATAAATTAATGAGTCAGGGAAGTCATTTATGTCTTTTAAGCACATTGTTTCTGTGAATTTTAAAAGTGCCTTTGATATACACAATTTTCTTCTTGTAGTTTTTGAATCAGAGCCTTTATCATTTGTTATACAATTAAAATCTCCTGCTATTATCAGGCTGCCTTTAGCTAAATTAATTATTTCTTCAAAATTATGTTTAACTGTTTCTAGCCCAAGTCTTGGCATCCAATATAAATTTATTAAGGTATAGACTTTCCCATTCAATTCTATAGACACTAGACACAACATGCCTGATGTGTCCTGATAGGTATTAATTATTTTGGGAGATATAATTTCATTCCAAATTAATATGGCTACCCCTCTTTTTTTTTTTGTTTATATTGAGAACTTGTTAACACAGTGTCATTATTAATATTTATACTATTTATATCAATATCTAACAAGTGAGTCTCTTGTAAGACTACTATTTGTGGTTTGTGTAAATTTATATATTTGAATAAACTCCTCATCTTCTTACTATTGTTCAGACCATTTATATTTATGAATAAGCATTTCATATTTACTCTATGTTTGTTTTGTATAACAGTTTATGGAAATAACTTTGACTCTTGTTTTTATTTTATAGAATTGTTTTGATCTCATATTGTTCATATATGTATTAAGTATTTTACCTGTAGACACTGAACCATTATAAAAAAAAAGAAAAGAACTATTAACCTTATTGTTTCAACTTGTATAAAACATTCCCTATCACTATGGGATAATATACCCCTTTGTCTGGTTAGTAATTCTAGCCAAGCAAACCTTCTAACCTTGTGGATAGTGTTTGGTTTAGTCTCTCCTTAACCTCACAAATAATATAATAATATTTACATAGATTGTAAAAATAATATAATCAGCTAACATATGAATATGTAATGATACGTATGAAAGTATTGCTATGTACATATCTCATTTTTTTGCAGCATATTTAAGATAGTAAATATGTTTTAGGTTTTAAATGTAAGTTTGTTTCCATTCTGAGTTGAAAGAATAACATTTCAAATTTAACATTCAATATTATTTCAATACCATGTTGTAATTTACATGATATTCAATGCAATATAGTTTCAAGGGAATTTATATACCCCCCAATTATTTAGGTACATTTCATTATCTCTATTTTATAAGTGTGATAAAACAGTATGGTATTGGTAATGATAAACAATTGTAATTCCAACATTAATTGAGTTTTAACTCCCCCACCCACACATTTTTCCTCATCCACAAAACAAGAAAATAATCAAGACTGCAACTTGAGTGAATTTCTGTAGTTTACTGATGCAACTCATATTTAGAATTCAATTAAAGATTAAGTTTCCTATTCGGATATTAGTGAGTTTCAGAGTAAGTCTATATATCAATAAATAAAATAATATCACAAATCAATTTAAACATGAAATGAATTAAGCTACATCGAAGCAATATTTTTCTATAGTGTTCTGTTATAGTTAATAAGGGATATCTCAATAAGAAATTTGTAGTTATAGATTTAGTTAATCAAAAGATATGAATTTCATTTTTACAATGACATGAGCCAAATGATCAATAAATATCAGCAACACTGAAAGAGCTAAGTTCTTAGAACTAAAAATGATAATAAAATACTAATTCATATATTTTTACTAAAATCTAAGTACTTTGACATAGCTATAATATATTCATATTATACATCTCAATCATATGAATCATTAATAATTAGAGAGCATAATATAAGCCTTTGAGTTTTTTGTTTTTTAAATAAATAATATAACTGGTCTAAAGATAGTACTCGATCTAATTACTGTACATCTTTTTACTAAATAAATATCTGAATTAAAAGCCTAACCATAATCAAGGAAGGATGAATTTCAAAACCAAGTTAGGGCAGATATGCATGCGTTTATCTCAAAAAGTGTGACCTTAGGTGAGTAATATAATACTTTTGAAAGTTTATATGACTTCCTATTGCAACTATGAGACCCACAATTATGAGCCCTGAAACTATGAAAAATAAATAAATTGAAATTATATCAAAAATAGTATAGTTCTTTCATATGTGGTTTTATGTAGGATCTAGATATAGTAAAACATGTACTTTTCCGTTAAAGCCCCACTAATGTTTCAGCATTAGATAAAATCATTGAATTGTGTTTTAATCTTTCACTGTTTGAGGATATTGCAACTCCCTCACATGTGTTTCTTTATTGCAATCACAAGCCTTTTTATTTTCATTTACTTAATGGTAAGAACAGGCACTAACAGATCATAAAATGACATCTGAAGGCAGTAATTAAACAATCTCTAATTTCTTATATTTAGGACTTTCTGAAATGCAAAACTTAAGTGACACAATGTGGTGATGGGTTCATTAAAAATAATCAAAAGAGGTTTATAAGCCTAAAATATTGACAGAAACAATTGTAAATGAAAAAAATGTTGGTAACTATATCAACAAAGTGATGATAGCAGTGTAATAATACAATAATTCACATTACCATGTAATATTTAACTGTTTATTCCCCTGACACCCTGCTTGCTGCGTTCCGATCAGGCTCATGCACATTTAGGTAGCTCTGTAAGTACAGGAAGTTCATCTTTACTCAACAATGACAAGCTTCTAATGTCAGTGCAAATGAAGCACAAAAAATGACACTACCCATCAGGCACTAATCACCTGCACAAACAGGGTCCAGGAGAAGTAGTTAGAAACAGGAAGCACAGCTAGATCCCATCCTGTATATGTAAACTGACCAAATGCTGGCAAATCTGAGTACCATGCACTGACAGGGCAAATGCCATATTGTCACGCTCACCACTCAGCCTTCACCTGAAGAAATGCTCTTGGATCTCAAAATGTTACTGCGCATATACCTTCAACAAGGGTGATGCCATTCCCAACCATTGCCACCCATTAAAGAAGCTATCTTTTAAGTACTGATTTCCTCCAATCTTGCGTGTAGGAAATAAAAATTATGAATTAATTTTTAATATGTGTCCAAGTTCCATCTCACTTACTCAGCTAACAAACATTACAGAAATGGACACATTTGTTATTTCTTTAAGAAGCAATGTAATATATGCCATTAACAAAGAACATAACTTGCATCCAGTGTTACAACTGTTTAATCAGGGCAGATCTAAATAATAATTATAATAGAGAAATAACAGCATGCATTAAAAATATCTATTCCAGTAGCATCACATGAAAATGAAGTTTAGTGCTGGAAGGAATTATCTGGAGAGCTATAATTTTGGGCTGTAATACAATTGGAGAAAAAGGGACAATATGATTAGTATTATAATGTTGTCTTTGATGGGAATCTATAGAGGAAAGTACAGTTTAAAAAGATGTATTTTTAATTTAGCATAGTCAGTAGGTGACAGTAATGCGTAACAGCTCACTTATACATTGAGACACTAGACATTACTCTCGCATGCTTTTGTTAATTCGCTGACCACTAGAACTATACAGCAAGCACAGCTACTGTTATCTACAAGAGTTGGGTGGCTGGAAAGCTCTTCAATCAATGCAGAATTAGAGACTGCATGTGCAGACAGTGAGTTATCCTGAGTTATGATTTAAACAAGAATACACAATAAATATAGGCTATGACAGCCGGAAGTAAAATGTACATAGAGACACCAGTATATATACCGTTAAAATTGGATGCAGCAAATCATGTAGAGATAACAGTCAATAAAAATCTCTTGCGGTTAAAATAACGAGAAAGCAGGTGCAGTCAGAGATAAACATTCGTGTAGAGCACTCTCCCATCATCTTGGCCGGAAAAAGGAACAGGCATAAATTTGCCAACATACAATAACAACCACATGTACAACAAGCAGACTGTGTATATTTTTATGATAAAACCAATATATATATCATAGCAGAATAAATAAACATTGTTTACCATTTCAATTTTGACACAATAAGGGTTCAATGGGAAAGGATCATGAGGGACTTTTTATTATTCAGTGCTTGTGCTTACAGAGCTGTTGCTTTAAGAAGCTAGCTCATTTTCGTAGTTTGTGTCTCTGCTTCATGATGAAATGATTACATTCATTTTCAGGATGATAAACGTAAGCAAAGAGACATTGCATATTGGATTTACTATCAGTAGAGCTAATAGTGCATTATAACTAATGTAAATGTCTCGAGGACCTGGCGGGAAGGATAGTACGATTTTTTTCCCTCTTTAATCAAGGTAAAGTTTGCACAAGCTTAATAAACTGCTTGTAATTTAAAAAATAACAGTTGTAATTGCTGTCATGACAATTCCGAGAGAAAAAGGGAAAGGAAAGCATAACAGTAACATATATATTTATGCACTTGTTCCAATGAATAATTTATTTTCCCCCTTCACAAATTCATAATTATCTTTACTTAGAAGGGCTTATTATAGTAGATTCTAATAATATTTTAGATTTGTTAAACAATCTCATCAATAAATATTAAAAACTAATATATCTGTAACACTGTTCTTATGGCATTTTAGAATAATAGTGAACGTAAATGTTTACTAGTTGTTGCTATAAAATCAAATTAATTAAGGACACCCATTTCCCGAGATTGAATATTTACTTTGAAACAGCATCTAGTAACAAAACTTTAAACATTTTTACAGTTCACTTAATCTGTTAAATCATAAATAAATCAATAGGAGTCTATAGAAAAACATTCCTATTTGTTAATACTCTAGATGTGTTATATATGTATGTTTTATCTAAAAAGTATAGAAAAACTTAATAGGAAATAACTGTAAAGGTGTACCTGTTTTAAGTTTTTTTTTTTTGATACTCCTAGAGTCCTGTGTATGTTTCAACAGCATGTAAAAAAATGTATATTTATTTGTCCTTCAGTTTTTTTTCTTTTGTTCAACAGTCTTCCAATTGCTTACTTCTGCATTTCTTTTTGTTGTACTGTTTGTCCATTCCATAGATGCTTCCTGTGTTATTATGTTGTTATTTGAAAGATATTTTATTGCTGAATCAACTGTATCAAAGATTTGTATTCCTTCTCAGAGAAAAATTCTGAATCTTGCTGGAAACAAAAGATGGGTTTTCGGTTGCTTCTTCTTCTTTAGGATTTTTATTATTGGTAAGAATTCTATTCCCTTAGAAACCACTTTCACTGAATAGTCATTGTTAAATCTGATTTGAGTATCTTTATATTTTAAGGGTGAGTTTGCCCAGGCATTTCTCAGGATAAGATCTTTGTCATGAGTAGAAAAACGTCACACAATTATGGATCTTGGTTTATTTTTGTTTGGAGAGTTATTTCCAGAGACAGTTAATGACCTGTGTGCATGTTCTATGCCGTATGAAAGGGCTTCAGGCAATTTCACTATATCTGGTATCCAGGTAGTGAGAAAGCTGGCAATTGATGGTTGAAGCCTTATAGGCTTATAATGTCTTTTATTCTAAAATTGTTTTCATTCTGGTTTAAGCACTTGGGCTACAGGCCAGTTATTTCACATTAAGGTTTGTGGTCACTACTCTTGTGGGAGGAGAGGGTAACCTCCACCCTTCTGAGCTATGAATTCCTGGTTGAAGCTTTATTGTGTCTGCTATTCTACATGCCTTGTTTCTGGTTTAAGCAATTGGGTTCCAAACCAGTTATTTTACATTAAGAAGGTTTGTGGTCTAAAGTCTTTTTGTAGTACATGATAGCCTACACTCTTCTAAGCTGGGAATTACTGGTTGAAGGCTTGTTGTGTCTGTTATTCTGAAAGTGTCTATGTTCGGGTTTAAGTACTTGGGCTTCAAACCAGTTGAGAACGGTTTATGGTCTGCACTCAGACAGTGTAGCCTCCACCCCTCTGAGCTCAGAATTGCTGGTGAAGGCTTATTTTGCCTGCTATTCTAAGTGTCTTTGTTTTGGTTTAAACATTTGGGTTTCAGACCATTTTCCATTAGAAAGGTTTTGTGGTTTACACTCTTGTAGGAGTAGAAGGTAGCCTTCACCCTCCTGACCTGGAAATTACAGGTGAAGGCTCTTTGTTCTGATCTGTGATCTGAACTTTTGTGGCATTACTATCTAGACAGATTTTTTAACTACTACAACATCTAGTTTGATCATATCTCAGTGCTGCTCATCAAGTTGCTTGTCTTATTGACTTGTTCAATATTAAAGGTTTCCACACTCCTCCCTAGTAGGTCGGTGGCCTTGGATATGCACTTTCTAACACTCTCTCTCTCTGTGGCCAAGCTGGTTGAGGTGAGTATTCTGAGGCATTGTAGAAATTGTTTCATGTACACTGACAACCCACTTATTCTTAATATACAGATACTGCATGCAAGAGGTGTAGATACACTTTAATGCTGGAGGCAAAATTCTCTCATATAACCAAAAGTAATCCTATAGATGCTGTGAGTGACACTTGCACCATGCCTACTACACAGGGTAAAGGCCCTACACATAAAACTACTTATGCTTAATCCCTTACAAGTAAACCTCCTATAACATTAAGACCTCCTGCATAGTACAAAGACATGGCCCTCAGCCATGACATAAACACTCTGTTAAAATACCACCCACAGCTCCACACAGTAACACTGTATCCAATGCCTCCACTACTAAGCCCTTAAGGAAAACCAGCACACAGTCAAATTTATTGGTCATTGGTGATTCTATAGTGAGGCACACAGATGTCCCCCTCATGAGAATGAGTAAGGAGAGAGCCATGGTTAGCTACCTTTCTTGGGCTAGGATCCATCAAGTCACACAGACACTCAGGGCAATGAACCACAGGTACTAGTATGACTCTGTCATAGTCCATGTGGGTGTTAATGACCTAAGACGTACCTCGCTTGACTATAAGAAGTGAGACATGATTGAGCTCACTGATTATGTGTCTCAGGCAGATATGAGGCTTGCAGTGAGCAACATACTACCTTCTCCAAGGATGATGCCCCATTACTAACAGAAAATGATTGATTCTGACAATTGGCTTAGATTCAATCCAGGGGGGTACAATATTTGACACCCTGGGAGGTCATGGTTGACATACTATGCTGCTTTACCAGGGATAGTCTGCGCTTATGCCCTCTAGGCTTTTTGATATTAGCAAAGACCTTTTCAACCCCTATAGTACCTTTCTTAAGACAATGCCACACTGATAAACCTACTGACTCAACTGAACCTATGAAGGAATATCTGAAGGTGGTTACTGCTCTATGCTAGAAGTCTTAACAATAAACTCCACTCCCTGCAAGCCTTCCTGTCCCTGGAGAATGTAGACATCTGTGTAGTAATGGAGACATGGTTTAAAGTTGCTGAGAGTACCCAAGCAATGAAAGGTTATAATGCTTTTCACATCTTTAGACCAGGTCCTGCACAGGAAGGAGATAAAGGTAGAGGTGTGTTAGTCTATCTTAAGACTAATGTCACATCAGACTTGTTAAAGTGTATGAGCCACTGGAACTCACATATGTGCAACTTACCATAAACAGGGTGCCATACCATATCCTTGCAATATATAGGTCCCCCTCCATGTCCCAGGAAAGCCATACTACCTATCTCAATGTACTAGAGTCCCTCACAGTTCAACCCAATATGATATTCATGGGGGATCTCAACTACCCCTCTATAAAATTAGTAATCCTACACCACTTCTAATGCACAAGCCAAGTGATTCCTAAACTTTGTTAATACCAGCATCCTGGGACAGTTGCTCCATTCTCCTAGTAGAGGTACAAACGTCTTTGACATTGTACTCACAAACATGGGGGGGGGGCAATGTTCTTCACCCAATGTAATATCTTTGCTCATCAGATCTAACTATAAGGCAGTATTACTTAAAGTAAAGATTAAATCCAGGGATCCAGCAAAACCAAAAACCTTCAGGAACTATTCCAAGTTAACCTCTCTTTGCTAAGCAACATCTTAGCTAAATTCCAAGCACCCCCATACACAGTAAACATCATAGAATACAGTGAGCTATTTATAAAATCTTTGTAGACTGAGCTGTGTCCTCTTGTATTAAAAATAAGACAAACCCAAAAAACAAGTCACCCTGGTGGAATCCAACTATCAATTGGTTAGGCAACAAAAGAAAAAAGAATCTTGGCCAAGCATAGGAGGAACAAAGTCATGCATACTAAATGCCCCCTGATCAATCTAAACAGGCAGCTAGAAGTGTAAATTAATACTTCAAAGGCTAAATTTGAAGAAATAAAATAGCTTCTCAGACAAAGAACAACCAAAAATCTTTCTACAGCGATGTCTGTAACCTCAGAGGAAATATACAACAATGCACAGAACTTATTGTAAATGGCATCACCCATACTGGCCATTGCCAACCTTTTGTCTGACAGGTTCATCTCAAATCCCCCCCCCCCACCACAATCTGCCCTGATAGTCCAAAGGAAATACCAAATAACACAATCTCCTCAATCATTACTACAGAACAGGTCATCAATACAAATTTCAAAGCCAAAACATTGTATCAATGGGCCCAGATAACATCCCAAGATGTTTAATAAATAGCATGAAATATTACCTCTCTGGTCCATTTGAATCACTTTTCAGCTGGAGCCTTCAGTCACATCTTGTGCCCAAGGAATACAAGGTGGCTGCAGCCATTCCCCTGCACAAAGAAAGTCCAGCCACTGATCTGGGTAAATACAGGCCCATACGTCTTACCAGTCTCATATGTAAGGCCATGGAAAGAATCAGCATGGCCATGATGAATGAGGAGATAGGTAACCTACAAATGTTGGCTCCATCACAGTTTGGATTTGTTAAAGGAAGGTTCTGCTTATTTAATCTGGTGAATTTTTGATAGGGTCACCAAAGGAGTGGATGAAGGTAAGACTGCACACAGCTTACCTTGACCTGGCCAAGGCTTTTGATAAAATATCCCACTTAGACATTACAGACCAGCTCACTAATTTAGGTATAAACCATTTTATCACACACTGGATAGCAAACTGGCTCAATGATAGGACCCAGGAGGGCACCTCCACCAAGAGGCCAGTCACTAGTGGACTCCCCAGGGCTTGGTATTGGACCTGCTTCTTTTTGGCATGTACTTCTCTGAAATGGAAACAAATGTGGGTTATCATCAATCCCCTGAAGACACTAGAGTTCTTCAAGAAGGTCTATATCTGGCAAATAAATGGTGTCGAAGCCATGGTCCTAATCTCAATGCTGATGAATGCATAATTATACCCTTTAGGAAACAAAGCATCCTGACTAATTATGTTGAAAGTATGCCCCTAAGAGTTGACCCAGTTGTCAGTGACCTGGATATGTAAGTAGGAAAGTAGACAGTAGTCTTACCTTTGACCACCATGTGGCCACAGTGGTGAGGAAATCTTTTTATGTTGTGCAACTTATAAGAAATGGCATGACATCTATGTCCAAAGAGGTCATTATCCCACTGTACTTCACCTTTATCAGACCAATCATAGAGTACAATGCTCCCTTTGTTATGTTCCTTAACAGCCATATGCAGCAACTGGAGCAACCTCAAAGGTTCCTTACTAAAAGAATACAAGGCATATTAGGCCTTCCTTATGCAGAGCAGCTTAAAGTCCATTCTCTCTGCTAAGTCTCCTATTGATTGCTGAGGTGTGATCTATGCCTGGCTTACAAGGCATCTGCAATCCCCAAAATTATGAATCTCTTACATATTTGTAAGTCAAAGAGTAGGAGAAATACAAGATCTAGGGACCTGAGTTTTGTTTGTGACATAAAAAGAACATGCTGAAGAGAAAGATGTATGTCCCAGAGACCTCTCTTTCTATAGAACTGGCTTCCCATCCATGTGAAGCCAGGTTCATCTGTTACCCAGTTTAAGCACAACCTAGAGCAGTGGATGGGGAATATAAAATTTACACCGGGACTGGCACCCATGTCCCTTATGGACAGAAGTAGCTTATAAATGCCTGGCCCTCAAAGTCGTATTTAGATGCAGGACATCATTATTCTTTCAGGAAAATGTGGCTAGACTTAGAAAGACCCCTTGCGTTGTTAGCCTAATAACAGTCTATGAATCTATGAAATAAATCATAGGTCTGCATTATGCCTTTCAGTAAAACTACATTTCTATTCTGACCTAAAAGCCATAGTGCTTTTGTTTCCTGGTGTAGAGCCAAGGTGAAATCCTAGTTGCCACTTATTATTTATGCAAAATATCTGAAACCAGTTAAAATTGTGAGAATTAAAGAAAAACATTGTTTTTTTTCCCCCTGACATACTGCATATAGAGAAACAACAACCAGAGGATATAATGCGAACAAGCAGCTACATTCCCTACATTCCACAAGTACTAGCATTCCTTTAGTGTCATTTTGAATGTGATTATAAGACCTTCCTTCATCAATATTGCCACTTCATGCTGTTAGCTGATTTGTCAGAGATGAACAGTAGGTGCCAAAAATAGTTTCCTTTTAGGGGTAATTTGATGTGACTTATGCATATCTTACTCCACTTTTTCTATGGACCAGATTCATGAATGCCTACCATATCTTGCTAAACAAGTTTGTGCAACAAGTAACATGAAGTAGGGCATGTGCAATGTAGGAAGCAGCTTAACATGACATGACCAGCTGGTAAACAGGGCTTAGCCAAAATATATGCTAAAGTGGGTATAATAACTAGTGATGTCAAAAAACATAGTGCAGTGATTCAGGAATGTACAAACAGTTATGACACACCTAGTTTAACACTAAAATCAGCCATATGCACATATTCAGCCAGAGGAAAACTGTAAATATTTAGTGGTTGCTGCAGCCATTGTAAACATGTATCTACCATAGGTTCTTATAGCAGCCACTTCTCATGGTACCAGAGTGTCCACAAAGGTGTAAAATCTTTAGACCATGATTACCTTATCATGGTCTCCATGAAACAGACATAATTGACTACTACAGGGTGGACACAGACACCATAGAACAAAAAGAATACATATGTTGCCCTCATGTGCAGACCTGTTGGAATCATGGAGAAACTATCCCAGTGGATATAGAAGTATATGCAGTTTTACATAACTTAGCTACAGGGACCTTTCAGTGACCTACCCGGAACCATTATTTTTGGCATTGTGCAGATTTCTTGCAAAGGGAAGTTGAGAAGTATGCCTGGAATACAGTGGGGTTTTTACAGGATTCTGCCTTCAGAATACTCCATCAGTTCATTGATGCCATGCTGCAATATGTGTAAAAACATATTTGATTTCTAATTACTCCAGAGAAGATAGTTACTACTATGTGAGACGTCTGTGCTATATCCCATTTCCCTTAGGTACTTGAGCTATATACTGCACCCACATTAAAATAAACGACCTACTTTGTGAATAGGCAAGGAGGTATGTCAATCACAAAGGGCATCATGCCATCAACTGCCAGGTTGTCTATAATGCACAAAGCACCATCTATAATGTGTGTGAAGGCCTCCCGGGTAGTGTCCACAACTCACACATATGACACAGCTGAGACTTTGTACTAAAGGTTTGCAAGGCCTGACTTTTAATGGAGACCTCTAGTGGGGAATGTCAGGTATGCACAAAAACCTTGGCACATGACACCAATGAAAAACATCACAACCCCACAGAGGAAGGTTAAAACCATACCCACGTACAAATTTGAAACACCATGGAGCACGAGTTCTGGTTCCTCAAGTCACAATTCCATTGCCTGGATACATTTGGTGGTGTCTTGCAGTATGACTCTACCACTTGTGCCAAAATACTAACACTGTCTGAAGTGTTACATAATATAATACATAGAAAACAGTTACAGTAGTGTAATCCCTGGTGAACTGCGTGCACACGCGCGTGTGTGTGTAAGGTGTGATGGTTAATGTGTGTATGTCTACACTCTGGCACACTGGACAGGCCTCCCCTATGTGTAAACACATCTCCATCTGATGTAGCACTGAAAGAGTTACCACTGCTGCAGTGGAACTGGACTCATCCACAACCACACTGGCTAACATCTGAAGTTGTAGCAGATGAACGGCCTTGTGAATGTTGCCTGTCCCCCAACAGATGACTCAAAGCAGACACTACATGGTCTCTCCCTTTTTTATTTTCTCCAAATCATTTGGGTTTCTAATACCTGATGGGAATGGACCCCCATTCCTATGTCAAAGTATAAGTAAAGTTCTTGAAATTAGTATTGTTTCAATCTTTGATGTCAGCCAGAAATGTTCTTCACAGCACTCACAATGTGCCTAGTAATGACTCCTTCTGCAATTCGTATGGAGTTACATGTATTGGTAACATATCTAAATATAATTGTAGATTCTTTTTTATAAGACCCATTGCTCCTAGTACTGTTGGAACTGTTCGGGTATCTTTCTTCCACATTGCCCTCATTTCTGTCTGCAAATCCTGATATTTTATGACTTTGTGTCTCTCTGTACACAAGACACTGTAGTCACTGGGTGTAGTGATTTCAACAATCAATGCAACCTTTGTTTTCTTTTCTTTGTCCAGTATGTCACTCATCTTGCCCAAGGAGTCAAACACAAGTTTCAGGCACATGCAAACATCAGCATGCCCAACCTGTAATAGTTGCACATCCTCTTCCAAGGCACTGGTGGAATTGGACTATGTCTCCACGATGGCCCTGCAAATATGTTGGGTGGCAGCTGCTGGCACAGCAATCTCAGAAAGAGGTTGTAAACATACCTCCTGTGCGCACCTGTAATGACCCCACCATGTGGTAACTCCCAACCATGAGGCTAGGGGTAGATTTGGACATATCAGCACCTGGGGTCACCACACTAACTTGACCTACAGTGTCCCCACCAACCTATCCAATCTGTAATGGTTCTGTATCATGGGTATGTAGATGCAAACAGCCTCTGAGTCCAAAGTGTGGGTAGGAGACATAAGGCTTACACTTCCTGTGTGTGACACATCTCCTGCAGCTTTAGACTGTGCCTGTTCACCTCTGCCATCATTTTTTTAGTATATGGATCTCCCACCATCAGACAGGGTACTTCAACAGTGCCAGACAATGCTTCATTTGTGAATACACCAAACAAAGATAGAAAAAAGAAAAATAAACAGTGTAACTATGTTCGAACACCACAACTACAAGGCAAATACTTTATCTACAATCACAACTACAGGTAATTACTAAATGTAAGTAGAACTATACCTCAAGCAGGTGGTTATTGCACTTTGATGCTTTATGTACCTATATGAAGTACGTGAGATAGTTATTACAAGTATTAATGTCACAATGAAATGTAAATGATGAACTTGGTAAAGGAAAACCAACATGTCTGGAGCATCACTAATAGAAACTCTCTTCAGTCTGTATATCTCTGATCCAGCATCAAGCACTGCACTGTGACATTCTGAGGAGGTGTAAACATAACAGAGTGACACCATGAATTCCACTACCTTGCTAAGTGGTGGTACAGCTGATGATCTACCATCTGTAGCCCTCCACTCCCACTCCACAACCTCTGCTCTGACGACAGCCCTATTGGTTATATCACTGGCCCTATATTGGACTATGTCATTATTATGGGTCTATATTGAATTAGCGAATGCTTAGAAAAGCCAATGCTAATTCATCGACCATTTTTAAGTGAAAGCTGAAAATCCCGAGCACCTGGAACAGCGATTTTTTTCACAGGGAAAAAAATTGCTGGTCCACAATAAAAAACAAATTAAACTGACAACATTATCTAATGTGGGGGGGGAGGGCTGTGTCCCCCACACCACCCCTACTTAAATATACCAACTCTGAGATCACACCACAGTGGAGGAAATGGAGAACTTCCAAAACCGGCCCAGCAATTTTTTTTTTCCTGTGAAAAAAATTGCTGTTCTTGGTGTTCAAGATTTTAAACTTTCACTTAAACATGGTCAATGAATTAGCGTTTGCTTTTTTAAGCATTCACTAATTCAATATAGACCTATTATTACTGCCATGGCCACTGACAGCATTCACATTGTTGACTACCTGCTACCAGACATGGTCATTGAAGGACTTATATGAGGAGTGCACATCAACGAGATGCCCACCATTAAGATGGGGGCCTGTAATATCATCATATTCTCAGCCTCCTTAGTGGTCTTCGTCTCAGGAAGCAATTTTCTGTTGGTGTGTATTACAAAAGTACATCTCAAAAGTCAGGTTACTACACTGATAGCATATCAAAAAGCTTAACAATTCCAGAAATATATACCAACACCCCTCATGTGACACTTTACCAAAGTATGAAACAGACATAGCTATAGCCTTCAAAAATGGAGCCCAGCAGTGTAATATACAAATGCCTCTGCCCCCGCCACATATAAATAAATATTGAACAGGAGCAGGAAAGTCTACTTATCAGCTTCAAAACCCCCTATCCATAGCACTAATATTAAAATAGAACACACAACCTAAAACTTATAGTAATAAGTGCACACAGATTTTTGATATGCCCACTCTTGCACTGGAATATATTCAAGCAATAATCGATGACATTGGTGTGTTATATTAAGATTTACCCACTGTTGGTGTGGTTTAATCATGAGGGCAAAGCCCAAGTAATTAAATAAAGCCAACCACGGGTAAATCTTAATATACCACACCACAGAGTCAGTTATTGCTATTATACAATGACATTATTTAAGAAAAAAAAATACTTACTTTTCTTAAATAACGTCTTTGTATAAAGGTACTGTGGTGTCCTTCTGCTTCTGGTATGTATGCTGTTGCCTTTTTTTTGATGCATTATGCATGCATACAGGGCTTGTATTCCTACGCATACCCAGTATAGCAATGCTTTGGAAAGGAAGCAATGCAGAAAAGAAGGTCCCCATTGCTCCTTTTTCTTTTCTTTTTTCTTTTTTTTTAAATAAAAAGAAAATGTTTCAGACAGTTAATGGTAGAAGAGAGACAGAATGGATGAAATGCAAGGAAAAGCAGGTATGTGTCTTTAGTTGTGAATAACGTACCTGTCTCTTTGGTATGTCCAGAGTACGGACGTCTGTCTGAATTTATTTATTTTTGCTACAAAATGAAAATTTATAGTATATACCAATGGAAAAAAGTCCAGGCAACCAGACCTTTTTGCATTGATATATGCTCGAATTTACAATGGGTACGCTGATTGGTCTGTAAATTTGCGTCCTCATTTTGAAATATTAATGGACAGTCGTATAACAAAAAGTATTCCCGTCTAAAAGCAATTTATAAACTGTAATGATGCCAAACTATAAACTACATAGATATGGGTTGTACTGCAACCACAGCACAAACTACTGAAATATCAACATTGTACAAAGATGCAGCTGTAGGAATGAAAAGATGTACCTTTTCAGATTTGTGAAAGACTTCAAGTCCTGGAGCAATTGTCCAAACAATTAATTTTTTTTTCTCCAGCAGCAAAAAAGAAAGAAAATTCTCTGCCTTAATGTGATGGGAACTCACTACCCCACTTTGTGCTTGTAAGGTGTTGATAAACCCTCTTGCCATACTGTGTATGCTAAGTGAGTCTCAACTTAATATAATTTCTGAATCATGGAATTTACATGATAAGCAAACAGGATAAACATCTTTCGGGGTCAACAAGATGCTGCATACATGCCTGATCAGCACAAGAGTGTGGACTAAGACTTTGACAGGCTAATACCTTCCAAGTGTGTCTCATTAGTACTATTGGTCAGTCAATGATGAGATAAATATCCATGATCCCAAAACCCACACTGTAAAAGGGTGTTTTACATGGGTGCATATTATAAAATCGAACGTTTAGGTTGTTGAACACCTAAACATCAACACTTAAATGTCAAAAGCTGAAAACCACAAATGGCCACGTCTGCAAATTTTTTTCACCAGGAAAAAATTCACTTGGCCAACGGACAGGAAAACAAACTTTCAAACCCTAATCAAGTGGGGAGCTTCACCCCCACACCCCCGATGTGGTGGGCTGTGCCACCACACCCCCCAACTAACTATACCAACTCTGAGATTGCTCTACACTGTGTAAAAGGGCAAATTCCCGATAACGGCCAAGCAAATTTTTTCCCTGTGAAAAAATTCATGGAAGTGTCCATTTGCGGTTTTCAGCTTTCACTGTTTAGGTGTCGACATTTAGGTATTTGACAATCTAAATGGTCGATTTTATAATATAGACCCGTTTCACACAGGTAACTGTTACATCTACATATAAGTTACACACAGTGGGAAATTTAACTGATGTTTGATCCACATACTGGTCATGTCAACTAAAATATATGTAATGCTGCTGTACAAACAGTCCAGACTAATATTTAGCTGGAGTCACAGGAGAAAACAGAGACATGGAGGTATGCTATGCTTTGGCACATTCAGCGGACAAAGAAGGCACTATTAAAGGTACAAACATTTTCTGAGTATGTCAAACAAAACTTGTTTGTACTCTCACCTTGATTTTCACTGTGAAATCTACCCAGCATTCACACTATAATCGCTTTCAGAAAATAATGAAAACATAGCAAGGCCAAATATTAAGTTGTCATTTAAGAATTACAATTCTTTCCTAGTGTATTTGACGCTGATATCAGTAAGCAGTTACATGATGCAAACTGCTAATGCTGTGAATAGTCCATTCCTGTGCATTTTCAGTGAGGCCCTTGCAAGGTGTAAATATTTTGTAAAGCATGTAACTGTGTACTCATTTGCAATGAATAATCTCTCACACTTAAAAATATTTCACATACATCTATTAGTCGTGCTTCGTGTGTCATGTACACTATGACTCCTGCATGGAATAAAGCTACATATCCTGCTGTAGTTCCTGTCTGTTGATGGCAATGGTCAACAAAGCATGCCCGTGTAGTGTAATGGCATTACCGCTAGAAATTAATGCTTCATTATTCATCTTCATCATCATCATCATCATCATTATCAACCCCTTGTTCACATTTTTCTATAGGAGTTTGGGGTATTGTGTTAACTGTTGCCATCTCTCTTGATTTAATGCAACTCTCCTACATTCTTCTACACTCATGCCTGACTGTTGCAGGTCCTCACTTACACAATCCATTCAACTCTCAGATGGGCACCCTCATTTCTTCTTGCCTTCTTCCTGTCGGTCCCAAATCTTTTCCATCAGATTGTCTTCTGCTTTTTTGCACACGTGCCCAAACCACTATAATCTGTTCTCTTTGATCTTGTCTGCAATTGTTGCTACTTTTGCTTTTGCTCTGATCTCCTCATTGCTCTGTCTGTCTCACAGTGTGCATCCAACCACCTGTTTCAGGCATTTCATTTCCTTTACCTCCAGGTTCCTCATCTACCTTTACTGCCTAGGTTTCTGTAGCATACAGTACTACTGATCACACTACTGTTTTGTACACCATGCTTTTCAGCTTCTTTGGCATTCTTCTGTCATACACTACACATGACACTCAGTGGCAGTTGGCCGCAGCCCCTCCAGTTCTAAATTTGACTTCCTCATTTAAAGTTTCCTTCTCTTCAACCACCCCTTCCAGACACTTGAAACTGTTAACCTGTTCCAATATTTTCCATTTTATCTCAGTTGCCAGCTTCATCTGATTTCCCCATTTGCTACCATTACAACTGAATTATCTGTACTCAGTTTCACCCCATGTGCCTTTAGTGTTGTATTTCATTCCCTTATCTTTTGCTGATGTTCTTACTCAGAGTCTGCCTGTAATGCCACATTGTCTGCATACAGCAACTTTGTTGATCTGACTCCTCCAGTGCTGTTTTAATGTCCATCACCAGTAAGAATAGCAGTGGGCTCAGAGCTGAACCCTGAAGAACACCCACTCTCACTGGAAATCCATCTATGAGATCAAACACTGTTTGTACTTTAGTCTTTGGGTACTTGTACATAGCCTGCACTAATTCTTCCAATGTTTTTGTGACTTGAATGACTGCAGGACTGGCCATATCAGCTTTCAAGGGACCTTGCCATATGCTTCCTCCAAGTCTAAGAATTCCCAGTTGGACTCCTTCCTCAATTCTAGCTTTTTTTCAACTACCTGTCTCACTGCAAACATTGGGTCAGTTATGCTGCATCCTGATTTGAATCTGAGCTACTCATCTCCCATCATACCTTCGTACTGCTCTGCATATTCACTTATCAGTCACCCTCTCCATTTCTTTCATGCAGTGTGACAGGTGTTTGATACTTCTATGCTGCCCACAGTTGGGAATTTCCCCTTTGTCGTTGAACATGGGCACTAGTATGCTTATTCTCCAGTCATCTATGATATGCCTTTCTCTCCATATTGCTATGAGTACCCTCAGGAGCCATTTGTCCCCTATCTCATCCAGCACCTTTGTCATACCTGCTGTGACCTCATTGAAGCCTGCTGCTTTTCCTGACGTAATTTTCTTTAATGTTATTCTTACTACTTCTAGTGTGAGCTCCTCCCCTTCTTTCATCATAGGCTGATAGTGGGGAAATACAGCTTCTGTGGTGTTTTCTTCATTCAGAAACTGCTGGAAGTATTCCTTGTCTTTGATATCCTGTGGACTGGTGAGCAGGTTGTTGTTGGCATTCCTTATGAAGGGTGTCTGACGATGATATTTATCTTTCTGTCTTTGCTTTGCAACCTGATAGAGTTTCTTTGTGGTATCTACTGAGTTACTTTCCAGAAGCTGGTAGAGTGTTCTTTGCTATTGTAACTCCTGTCTTAGCCTCTGTTAGCCAACCTGTAATCTTTCCTAGGTTGGTCCATCTTTTCTATCTCCCACTTTTTCTTGCACTCCTTCTTTCTTTTGTTGTCTTCCTGGACTTCTGCATTTCACAACCAGCTTTCCTTATGTACCTTATTTCCATACCTGGCTCAGCTGTGTATCTGTTCTGTAGTCCTCACATATACTGTTTTGAGGTGCTGCTATTCTTCTTCAGCTCCAACTATTTCCTTTTCATCCTGAAGCTCTGTAGACCCTCCATATCTCATAGATATGTTGCATTTGAATTAGTGATTCTGCAATCTTGCTACCATAGCTTACACTTCTCACCATTCCTTCTGACCCAACATACATAATAACATTTTAATAAAGATTCAAATACTCCATAAAACAGTAAATTTTCAGTAAAAAAATATATGCCCATTAGAAAACTTTACACTGCACTTTAGACACGTGTTACCGCATGAATCATGAAGACAATTTTTGTGGGTTTCTGCTCAAACGCTCCATGATGGTTGGTACTGAGCATAGTCAGTGGTTATAGATGGCCCTTAGGAAATGATAATTCGTATCCCAAGGCAAAAACTGGAACAATACAAAACCACTGTAGCTATTAAAGTTAATGTTCCTCCAACAAATAATGACAATGGTACCCATCACAAATTAACTTTATTAAATCCTCAGGCACCTTGGCACTGTCTTCACAGGAGTTCAAAATAAAAAAATGTTCACCATATATGAAAAACCCAGTTTTAAAAACATTGTTTTTGTTTGTCTTTAGGCTTTTTCCCAGTAAGGGGTCGCCACAGCGGAACTCCGGTCCGCTAATGATTGGCAGTAGATTTTTTTACGAAACGCCGAGGTGCCAGCTCGACACCCAACCTTCAACGAAGGCATGCCCATTTACGCACGCATGTCTTTCGAACACTACCCAACCGCAGGGAGGACATGCAGACTCCACACAGAAGGCACTCCCAAGCCATGCCGAGAATCGAACGGGAGAACCTCTTGCTGTGAGGTAACAATGCTACTGCCGTACCACCATGGCAAAAGTTTAAAAAAATTTGTTAACCAGTGAAATTAGTCAATTAAACAATTAATAAGTCAATAAAAACAAAATAACAAAAAGATAATTCAGTTATATTCCATGTTCATGCCCTGCAGGTACAATGTATTGTTTTTTTATATACAGAAAGATTCTTCACATAAAAGTGGGAAAATTCCTTTGCATTTGTGCAAATAAAGATTAGTGACCATAAGTTAACATTGTTAGCTTAAACAAGAATATCTTTCTTCCTGTAAATAACTATGTGCCTCACAACACTAAATATCGGAAGACTGCTGTCTTTATTTTCCAAGTATTATGTCAGTCTGAGGGTGCAGTACAATGTAATCTATGTTCTGGTATGCATCTCTTGCAGCTGCAGTGGTATTGCTTTAAGTGAAACTCAGTCACATCATTAACATGCACCCACAGGTATGAATATATAATGTATAGGGTACCATCTGTACATTATGAGAATCGATGCTGTTCTGCTCCTGATACAATTAATACTTGTAATTTATACTTTAACATACTTCAGCTCTCAGACATGTCATGTTAGTTCTTCAGTGGCTTTCCTAACGAATGCACAGTTTTTATATAGGTGATGCCTTTTGCTTCTAGGGATTAGATACCAATGGTTGGATGTTATCTTTTAAAAATGTTTTCTCTGTCAGCAATACAACCTATAATCCTGTTAATGAATTATGGATACACAGAAATGCCAGTATTAGTTAGGTAATAGATTTAATTTTTAAAGTCAAAATAATGAAAATCAATTTCTGGCACAAAATTTTGAAAAGTCAAAATATTGAAAAAGTGGAACTTGTCCTTTTCTACTGTTGTCGATCCTAGAGTTAGTATATACCAATTACAGGGGTGACGCATCCCTTGAAATGGGAGTGCATGGGGGTGCCCTCTGTATAAAATATATATATATGTATTTTTTAAATTTTAACTTTAGATATTTTGAGTTGCATTTGAATGTTAGATATTTTGTGTTTAGATATTTTGACATACACCCAGTAAATATGTATTTGTGAAGGAAACAAGGAGGTATTTCAAGAGAAATTACAACATCGCAGAAAGTCAAAGGGTATTCTTTAACTGTGTGACTTTTATAACCCTTCCCTGTGCATATGCTAAGGACTAAAGAAATAGCAGTTGAAATAAATGTGACATATCAGTATTAACAAGCATGAGCTGGCATCTCTGTACAACACATATGTCCACATGGCCATGTTTCACACTTCAAATTGAAAATGGAGCCATAAAAAATAAGTAACTAGATTTTTTTTTCTGGCTGAACCATGTGAGATGCGGAGCTGGTGCCAGTTCCCTGCTATTTTTCCTCTGATCTCTAAAGAAGAGGCATGTCTATTGAGGGTGAGGGTATTGCACCTGTGATGCCTGTGCCCTGTATCAGCAATCAATGACCCTCAGTCCTCACGTCTAACATCAGTAAGGAGTGTTCATATAGGAGGAAAGGATAACAAATACACACAGTAAAGTGCAATTTCCCTTAAGAGCACACATAGATCACAGTCAGTCTGAGGCTGGTCACATCCTTGCTCTCCAGGTCCCCAATAAGACTCCCCACTGGCACAACTATAGGGTCCAGATCTCAGCCTAGTGGGCAAGCTAAAACCTCCAGCACCCTCTCTGTCCAACCAGTGCTTTGTGTCCCTGCCCACACACACACACACACACACACACACACACACACACACACACACACACACACACACACACACACACACACACACACACACACACTTTGAGAAGAGTTTAAATAACCACACAGACACTCCTAGGGAAGATTGACACAGGTTCTCCAGCTGTGCCCCTTTTTCCCAGACTATACGGTAGTATCAGCTGCCACCACCCACTAATATGTATCAGCTACTCAAAGGCCCTTAAAAGGGTGTCCAATTATTACTGTGCCATATTAATATCCAATTGGTAATATAGCCCAGGGATAAAGCTACTAGAGTGGCTTTGTACAATTTTAGCAAAGGCATGCAAGTACTCTGAAGAGCTTAAATTATCTCTACAAAAACAGCCACAGTTGAAAGGGTTTCAAAATATTTAATAACAAATAGTCAAAACACAAGCCAATACTTTTTATTACACAGTGCTAGTCAGGAGTTCAGAGATCACAGAGAAATACTTAAAATAATTCAGTAGTACAGTTATGACATCACAGAAAAACACTTAGTCTAATCTTTCTAGTTTCTAGTTATTTCTAAGAAAAACACAAGTCTAAGATAAACTTACATATAGAGCAAGGCAATACTGGTGAGTTGGATGGTCAAGACAAAAATGCTTAATGCTCTCTGATTCTCTCTGTTTTTTAAAATCACATTCCTGGTTCACATTACAGTATTCTTCACACTTCCCTGGGTTCTCAGGCTAACAGAAACTACTTTTACCTTCTTTACCTCTGGGCAGAAACCAGAGCAATAAAGGACATTTATGCATGCAAATTCTGTCCATTAACTCTGGCCTTAACGCAATAGCAAGAATTCCTTCATCTAGACCGGCCAGAGCCATGTTTACATCAAAAGGTCACAACATGCTTTACTTGGTCAGCAGAGTGCACTGTTGTTACATTTTTGGAGTTCCACCTGTAACACTAATTTTATCATTTAAGACAACAAGCCTGTGGTTTACATTATTTACAGATGACAGAATTATCTCCAAAATTCTATCTGGCTAGGCTTGCAGCCTCCATCTATCTTCACCCAATCTTCACAGCACCATTTAGAGCACAGAGGTGGCGTGAGGAGGTATCCAAAATTTGTGTACACCTCCTTATTACAAACTATAGCTGTAGGCTATTCCTTGGGGACTATATCGGGTCTTGGTACAAGACTGAATCATGGAATAACATGACCAAGGTTTTACACATGGGTGAACAGTGCTGACTCCACTATAATGACTTGAAATGCAAAAAAGCAGACCTCCTTCACTGATGGGAAGAAGTATATAGGGTCCACCCCAACATTTGTATTCCAAGTATGTTGACCTATACCTATGACAGTCATTTCCATGGTATGGAAAAAACACTTCTTAACTAGTCTCTTTCCTAATGTCTGGCTTTTGCAGGAATTAAAAAAAACAGAGAGGTGTGTCAGGACAGATTATAATGCCTCAGAAAGGCAAGGGTTAGGTATATATCCATGCATAACAGAAAATAATGTTAACCTAAATTAGTTGTAAAAAGCTTTGTAGAGAGCAGGTCAAAAGTGGTCATCAGACAACTGTCTTAGTATGATTGTTCTAGGTATCCCACCCTAAGTAGCTGTAAGTTTATCAAATGTAGCTTATGAGCTAACTAGTCAATTAATTTCTGATGGCTATCGGTTTCTCTTCTACAAAGAGCAAATGTGTGTAATATTAATCTTACAGTGCAGACATTTAATTGTTCTATTCTTAACTTATAATTATAATGGCATCATGCCAACTACTATGTAAAATCAATTTTATGTGTAAATATAATTTATAATATGTATATTACCTGTGGAATGGCTGTTACATGTGACAGCCAATTATATTTTAGCAACAGAATAAGGATAACAAATGACCTCACATATATATATATATATATATATATATATATATATATATATATATATCTGGATGTAATCAGTCATAATAAAAAATCTATGTAGAATGTTTAATGAATGTGTAACCTGCACATGAATGATATATATGTAATATTTCTTTGTTAGGTCTCTCTCTCCACCCTCTTTCTCATGGTCCTGTGATTTTTTTTTTTAGTTTTTATGACTGCTAGATTCTGACAACTATTAATGCTCCATCACATGCACTAGTACAAAGAGCTAAACAAACCACAGTGGCTCATACTGCACCCCCTCCACAGAAGCAGTAGTACCATCACCAACAGCAGAGGCACTTAGCATTTCTGGGTCCTAACCAACTAGCCTTGCCTCCAGAACTTCTGCACTACCTACCCACCTTTGTCAGGCAGCTCTGCCCCAGAGGCTGGTGCTGTGGTACCCACCAGGAGTAATGTCAGTAGAGGTGGTGATTATGTCACCTGAAAGGAGATGACAGAACTGGTGGAGGACATAATGAACTGAAACATCATTTCCCAGACTGGCTTCATGGAGAAATTACTGCAGTGCATAGCCAGATCACTTTCTCATCCAGCACTGTCTGAGGTTTCTGCGGTACGAGCAAGTGTGACAGTTTTGAGGCTGAAGACAAAATTCTTATTGTGTTCAAAACAGAAAGGGATGTACCTCTGAACATCCATTCCAGTCCTCCATTGTGGTGTTCTTCAACCTCTTTTGTCCATCACCATCTCTTTATTTCATATATGCGTTGTTTGTCTTGTCCTGCTACCTCAGTTGCCTAATACACTTACCTCTGATATTCTCAACTTTCCTCTCTGTCTTTCTCAGAAATAAACAAAAAAGGGTACGTATCCCACAAAAACAAACAAACAAACAAAAAAAAGATCCCATACATAACTCTTCACTTCATCTAAGTGTGTGTATATGGCACAAGTGATTTGGTCCAAATGGCCACCCGACAGTGTTCATGTATTGTCAGACATTGTGCATAATGTACCTGTCCAAAACTATCTAAATTATATATCACCATCATCATCATCATCAACGCCATTAATTCACATTCTCTACATGGGGTCAGGGTTTGCAACAACCAGTAGTGTAGCAAGGGCATGGAAAGAGTGGCAATCACCTGGGCCCTGACCTTTGTAGAGAACAATCTACAGTGAAGAAATAAAACAGAAATGATGTATAATGTATAGATAGATAGATAGATAGATAGATAGATAGATAGATAGATAGATAGATAGATAGATTGATAGTAATTTCCCTTTAAAGAAATATAGATTAACCATCCTGCATGGATGTCTGGGACACTCCAGTGTGCCCCCACCACTCTCTTTTACATCACTTTGCATGGACACCACCCCAAAGACCTGTCATTGGCTGCATAGGTAGAGTGGTGATGCATAGAAGGCAATCAAAGAGCTTTATCTTTATCATGGAACCCACAGCAAGGCAAGCAATTTCTTTTATGTTTTCAGGTTTGTTTATATAAATCGCTCACTGTGAGTGCACTACCTAAAGCAAAATAAAAGGTTTGTTCATTCAATTCATGGACACCAGTTTCAGTTCCAGGTACCACCTACCGTTGTCTGTTGTGCAGTTTACTATGACTTAAGAGGGTGAGCCTCATCCAAGTAACTTTATTGTTATTTGAATTCTTATCCTAAAACAGGGAAAACTAGTAATCATAATACAATGCATTGCAAACCAAAAGGATAAAACAAGTGATCTCCATGGTATCCCCGAAGTCTCAAAACAACCCACTAAAGTGTAGTGGGTCTAAAAACAAAACAGTGTAAGAAACTTCTCTGTGTGGAAGATTTTCAGTCCATATATTTCTAGTTAATCACTGTATATTAATCAGATCAGACAATAGTAGTAGAAGTAGCGAAACGAAAACTCGCCAATTCAAAAAAGTAATAATAGAAAATATATAATTGTACAGCATTACTAAGTATTCGAAAGTAATCCAAGGCAGGCAGTCTGTTTCCAGTCGAAAATCCTTTATTAAGTACACAGACAAGTGATCCAAGTAAAACAAAAATAAAGTAATAATGTCCTCACAAGCTTTCTAAATATATATATATATATATATATATACTTTTTATCAGGCATGGGAGTGGTTTATTGTGCTGTAAAACAAAGTGTTATTGGTAAACATGTTAAATTCACATCCCTTCCCCCATCAGTGTGACATTCAAGCTGGTCCTGCCCTACCTAGTAGCTGTCATTATAATATATAGCCCTAATGTACTTTAATGGTACATCTTATTAAACCAAATTATTAAGTAGATTATTAAGTCTGTGATTTTATACAAGGCTACTTTTATACAAAACTACTACTGTTCAATTAAAAGTGCACTGGAATTTAGAAAATTGTCACATTGTTTACATGACTAATTATATTTTATTTTATTTTTTTCTATAGATTGGTTTTAAATACCATTTTAAATCATTTGAAATTTAAGTGTATATTTTGTTTCCATCATTATACATATATATTTTTTTATTTTTATTTTTTTCTGGTTCTCTTTTTTTCTACTTTATTCAAAATGATGGTAATAACAATACTAACTAATTATACAATTATATAGGTTTTTAGGGTTCTTGTACACAGACCTGAAGAAGTCTAGAAGGATGAAAGTGATCTTTGTTAACAATAGGTTATGAAAATAGAAACTGATTTTTACATGCAAAATGTATATGTATATATTTATATATAATTTTTGATCGCAAAATGAACTAAGGTTGATATATTTCCAGCCATGTAGTATATTGCCTTGTATAAATTCACAGACTTAATAATCTACTTAATAATTTGGTTAAATAAGATGTACCATTAAAGTACATTAGGGCTATATATTATTATGACAGCTACTAGGTAGGGCAGGACCAGCTCGAATGTCACACTGATGGGGGAAGGGATGTGAATTTAACATGTGTACCAACAACACTTTGTTTTACAGCACAATAAACCACTCCCATGCCTGATAAAAAGTATATATATATTTAGAAAGCTTGTGAAATTATTACTATATTTTTGTTTTACTTGGATCGCTTGTCTGTGTACTTAATAAAGGATTTTCGACTGGAAACAGACTGCCTGCCTTGCTTGGATTACTTTCGAATACTTAGTAATGCTGTAGAATTATATATTTTCTATTATTACTTTTTGACTTACGAATTACTTCTACTACTATTGTCTGATCTGATTAATATACAGTGATTAACTAGAAATATATGGATTGAAAATCTTCCACACAGAGAAATTTCTTACACTGTTTTGCAAACCAAAAGGATCTATCACAAACATCAATATTTAAGAGGGTCTAATCAAAACGTTTAACTCATTGAGCCACATCTGTGAAAATTGTTATCATCTCTAGTACTGATGCTTCTGCAAACTCAGAAGTCTTTTAATGTGGTCTAGGGTGTGGTTACAGCAGAGAATCTGCTTTCAAATACATGTAGGCAGGTCCAGGAACTCACAACAACCAACATCCCAAAAGCAATTTTCATTGCACAGAGTACCAACAGCGTTTTCTAGTCCATTAATGTGCTGTTTATGTGCTGTAGGTGAACGACATCACCTTTATTTTAAAAATGTGTACCTAAATATGTGCAGCCATTAACAGAGCAGAAAAGGATTCCCAAATGGAGCTTATTTAGTCTCTATTCACAGGCATGTGTGTATAAAGTACTAAAATTGCTTTTTTGCAGAAAAAAAAAAAAAACCCATTAATTTCACCTCAGAGAATGCAGCAAACTGTAAACATTTTTTTTTATTTCCTTTGAGATGTCACTTTGCTGACTGCTACCCAGATCCTATCCCCAAAAATGCATATATTTTTGACCGCTTTCCTATAGAGCTGTTAAAGGAATAACAGTATTTAAAAATGTTTCTAATACTTGATGAATTGATGAGTAACTGGTGAGCCATCTCTCTCTCTCTCTCTCTCTCTCTGTCGCTCCCTCTTTCTCTCTCTTGATCTTTCACTCTGGCTCTTTCTTTCTGCCACCAACAGAGCTATTTTGGTTTCCTAATGACTTGGAGACAGTTCTCAGACTACAAAGATCAGTTATATTTATTTCTTAACAATATCCTAAATAACTTGTCATGACTATCACCGGGATTCAATAAACTCTGTGCAGCCTTCGTGCAGAGCCTACATGGATTTACATGTTAGCATGATGATGCATGGTATGTGTCAGCATGTAATGCATATTAATGAGGCACAGCATGCCTCAATTAGAATTTGTGGCTGACAACAGTGTTGCTGGCTGCAAAACCTTGTATGTGAACATGGATAATAATTCCATGTAAAAGAGAGCAGCCACGGTGTGTGGATTTGTGTGGAATACCACAACGATCACCTGGACTTTACAAATAGATGCCATTTTGTTAGTACAATACATCTGCATAGAGGCCAACTTAATGAGCTGACAAATAGCCAGTAATAGGGACATATTTGACATAGATGTCACATAGGAATGTTTTAGAATGTAACACTCTCAACCTCTTAGAGCAAGAAATATGGACAAAGTTATAAAATGAGGGGGCAAAGGGACAGAAATAGGGACAAATGTTTAATATTGCACTTCCAAACTGAAGAAGTTTTTATTTCATTATTTTATTATTTATTATTTAACATTTGTTGACCGGGAAAGTCCGACTAGGTTCCACAGATCCTGTTTTCAGCAGAGGCCTGGGGAGAAATGCTCCAGAAGCATGTCTTTAGAAGTTGATTGAATATATAGGCTGTACACTAGCATGAATTTTCTGAAGAGCATGAAGTCTGAAACTCAAATGTCAGTTATCAGTTTCTGCATGCACTCTGCAATGACATGCCAGTGATTTGACAGGGAAAAATGTTATGAGGAAAATATAACACATATGAGACAAAAACTGCATATTCTGAGCAGATCAGAACAGTTGAAAGGTAGTATATGTTCCAAACACAGTACAGGACAGTTTACCTGCAATGCAGAGTATTGTGATATTCCATTCCTGGCATACTGTACTGAAGCTGTGTTAATGATCTGTAACAGGACATGGACTGCTATGTAAGATGATCACTCAGGGGAAGTGTGTGTATTGCATAGGGACATAAAGATAAATTGTAGGAAGGAAGGCAGGGAAAGAATACAGGTGAAACTACCACATGTGCAGCAGAGAAGGGCATGTCAATGGAAGATAGTCATAGCAGCAACACCCAGCATATATCTATATGTCACTTTACGGAATGTCCAGTGAATATGTGTTGTCTGTGACTGTCACACAAGGTGACATAACAATGGGGAGGATGTGTTTGTGAGATAAGCATCCTTACATGAATAGTGGCAGAGGATATCTATCAGGGATCTGACATACAGTTGTGGTAGGGTAAAAACTGGGAAACTGTGCAAACTGTTATACTTGAATGTGAGTGTACTGCCAGCAGAGGTCTCCAGCAAGGTGGCCATAAGTAAAGGATCATAGTAAACATTACAAGAATCAACCACAATCATGGACAATATCAGAATAATACCACCAGTAATTGCATGCCGGTGAGATAACATATGTGATGTGGAGTGATAGATGAGCATGCACACACACAAACCTGACAACTATTATGATACATTCACACTCTCTGAGGGTAACCACACACACTGTCCTGGTACTGAAATATCTCTAGTAGTTGTTAGGATGGACACTGCTACACCTGTATGTGACAGTATGTGCAATACAGGCTAGTTGTCTTCGGTGTGTGGCATGTATCTATGGCACAATCCACACTGTCACGAATGATATACATGCCATTAATGTTGTCAAACAACTATGTATGCAGTGTGTGCATAAGCTGAGCAGTAGTACACATGCATCTGTTGTAGCAACTTGGCAAGAACACTGCATCAGTGGGCCCAGACAATATCCCAGGATGCCTTCTAAATAGCATGAAACATGACCTATAAGGCCCTCTGGAATTGCTATTTAAGTGTAGCCTTGAAACATTCTTTGTGCCTCAATTAAACAGCAACAACCATCCCTCTGCATAAAGCTGGGCTATCTACAGACCCTGGAAAATACAGAACCATACATCTCACTAGTCTTATATGCAATGCCATGGAAAGAATTATCATGGGAATGATCAACAGTGATATACTAAACCTACAGAAACTTCACACAACCCAGTTAGGTTTTGTCAAGGGCAGGTCATGCCTACTGAACCTGGTGCATTTCTTTGAGAAGGTCACCAAAGCGATGGATGAAGGAAAAATGGTTCACACTGTCTATATTGACATGGCCAAGGCATTTGACACAATACCCCACTCTGGCATTGTCAAAAAACTAAAGAGGTTAGGCACAAACCCATATGTCACTCAGTGGATAGCCACAAACAGGATCAAAAACGTTTCAATTGGGGAGTCCACCTCTATAAAGAGGCCAATCACAAGTAGAGTGCCACCCTTGGACTGCTCCTTTTTGGCATTTACTTCTCTGAAGACAAGGCCAATGTCATTTGTCTCTGGCTGACTACAGTTGCAGATGATTGCAAAGTAGGAGCTGTCATTGAATCTCACGCTGGCACAAATGTTCTTCAGGAAGGGCTGACACAGACAAGAAGCTGGTGTCCGAACCATGGACTAAAACTAAATGCCAAAAATGCATAACAGTATCCTTCAGGAAGTAATCCATTCCTGTTAATGATCACATTTACAACACACCCCTTAGACTTGATCCAGTAGTCAGGGACTTAGGAACACATATAGACAGTAATCTAGTCCCATCACTTGTCTACTGTATTAAGGAAATCATTCTATGCTGTGCAACTTATAAACAAAAGTGTGGCATTTAAGTCCAAGGAAGTCATTGCTCCACTGAATTTTGCATTCATCAGACCTATCATTGAGTACAATATCCCCTTTGGTATGTACCTAACCAGGCACATCCAACAACTGGAGCATCTACAGATTTTCCTCACTAAAAAAATACAGGGCATACATAAAATGTCATATGCAGACCACCTCAAGGCCCTATCCCTGTAGTCTGTCTCCAACAGGTTTTTTTGAGGGGAGATCTATACCTGGCATAGAGGGCATTGTCAGACTCCATTCTGATGGACCTCCTGCATATCCACAAAATAGACCGCACCAGAATTACCCATTCTAAACTGTTAAACCTTGCCTGTGATATAAATAATACCTGCTGGAGAGACAGGTATGTATCCCAGGGATTACCCCATCTCTGGAGCAAGCTCCCTGTCCATGTGAAACAGAGTTCCTCCCTAACCCAATTCAAGTGCAACTTCAGCAATTGGATGGGGAACAGGAAATTCATCCCTGTTTGACATGCATGTCTCTAATAGACACAGGCAACCTGTAAATGGCTCAACTCCCAAGTCCCTGCTTATAAATATTTAATCTCCCAACCCCCTAGTTACACTTATCAAGGGTATCTGAAGTTATCAGAAATTTATGATGCATAGCTAGGCTTAAAAAGGCCCTTGTGGTTGTTAGCCTCGTAAATATGAACCTATGAACCTATTGGTGTTCCGCACCATCAGACAGTCATGTATATTCCCCAGAATAAATACCTAGGTATGGTCAATGATCTGTCTGACATTGCACTTTGACAAAAGTGGTACATCTGATTTATACGTCACTGAAAGATGTGTAGGGAGGTACATAAAGGTGCATTGTAAGCAGTTATTGGTGTGATAAAGGCTGGAAACCATGAAGTTATTATGGCCTCTGATGTGCATGTCCTTCTCATACCCAGTAGTTCTGTTACAGTCAAGGGAGTAGTCAGCACTGTGACTGCATGCTGGTGGATGTACAACTTAACGCTCTACCCCAGGACACAGCTCACATACTTACTGGTCTTATTATAGGGTGTGATGTCTACATTATACTCGGGTGATGTGTCTGTTGCCTAATTCAACATATCCCTCCATGTGTCTTATCAATGTAGGATTTGTCATGGCTGTGGCAGTTTCTGGTATGTGTTGATACTATCTGTATTATACTAATATCACAGTTGGGAGTCAATGATTGCCGACAAGCTGCAGTTCTTCAGCCAGCTGTTTGGACATAACATCTGCATGCCATCTCTGATGTCCATCACTTAACTAATGGGCAGGAAAGGGAGTAGCAGAAACCCCTGATGTACCAAGCTGATCACTGGACCTGAGATTTATGTCACATTACACACTTCAACATAGTGCGATGCCATGTATGTCATACACTGATCTACCCATTTGGTTTTATAGCTGTCCATGGCCACATATGACAGTGTGTATTGAATGCTTCTGTGGATTTTTGTTAAATGTCTTGACCTGTTTAAGTTCCACAAGTTGATACTGTTATCATCATGCATGCCCTTGATGACCTCTTTGATGACATCTGTCAGATGTAATGGACCTGATGTAGCAGTAACAACTCACTCAGGTATGTTGCACACACCCAGAATATTATTATACTGACAATCCATGTAACTGGAGAAGTAAATGTAGGATACACACGTCTACTCTGCTGTCTAGACACACACACAAACTATTGATATCTAGTACTGTATGCCTTAATTCCTAGTTGAGAGATCTTTACTTTGTCACATGAATGGGGGATAGTGCCAAAGGCCTTGGATAACTCAACACAGGCATTATGTCCTGTTATACTCATCCAGGTCTTCAGGGTCAGTATCCAAGAATTTCACAAGGATCAATAAGCAAAATGTACCCAAAAGTATGGTCAAGCATGTTGAAGGCCACCTCTGTCCTTATGGATATGGTCTATGCTGATTCTTGCAGTAGCCTTGCAAATAATTCTTTTCAGGTGTATGGGTCAGTAGTTGTAGTTCTGAATGTTACCAGATTGATATGCATTGCATAGCACCCAACATTTGATATTACGTTTTGCAGTGTGGTTGATATATGTGTGGAAAAAGTACTTAGACCCCAGGGTTGTAGTGCTTGGTGGGGTGCCAACACATGGATGTATTCCAAATATATAACATACTGTTAGATAGGCCCTCAGGGTTTAATGTTTCTACATGTAATTTCATGTCATACAAAGGAAATGGAGAGTAAACTGCACAAATACAGCATAATATATAAACATTTCCATAGCACGGTAAATAGAGGGTTTGCGTGAAGGTTAGTAAAGAGTTCACGTATGTGAGGTACACTTGTTTGCGCATAGCTAAGCAATGTGCAAATGCAAGGCAGACTGCTAAAGTCTGACAGATAGTATTGAGTCAGTGGAATACACCTGCTCCTTAATTGACTTTGTGGCAGCAAGTGTTAATGCACTTACAGCAGTGATATGTTCCTTTTTTAAGCCAGATAGTACTAGCTTCAAATACAGCTGTAGCTAACACTTTTAAATATTTTCTTATTACCATTGATGCCAGTTGGTGCGAGATGTGCACCATCACATGATTATGAATTAAAGAAAAAAAATGGGGAAGATAGGACAGTGGTGAAATGGAAGAAAGCACGGGAAGATCAGGAATGTGCAGGAGGTAGGAAAGAAATATATCTATCCATTTCTTCAACAATAAAAACTGACAACATATGCAGAATATTAACTGAAATCGGACTGACATCTCCAGAGTGAGGGGTGACCACAACACAATCATGTTGTATAGCCAACTGGACAGAACAAAATGTGTCAAGAAGACATGTGCAAAATGGAGAGCTAGGTAAGGGATGATATTTTCTTTTTTTTTTTTTTTTGTGGGACAGGTGCCCATTTTTCTTCTTGGAGAGAGAGAAAGGAATGTTGGGGAAGGGAAGTAGGTGTGTGTGGGTCTGGTAAGTTGGGTATGTGAGGAAGCAATTGCAGACAGACAATATAAACAAGACTAGAGACAGGAATGGTGATGGACACAGCAGGTCACTGGACACTATGGATGTGGTGAGAGTGGGGACATCCATGATTGATGGTGGTCAAGCTGGATGACAGTGAGAACTGAGTCCTCACCTACTGGATTGACATCATCATCATCTCACTTTGCCACTGGCTGGAGTGTTCAATGCCTGCTTCCTCTCCTCCTCCTGGTCCTATGTAAAATGAGGGAGAGCACCCCCTCCATCTGGTATAGGTGTGCACCAACTGTGCAGTATACAACACTACACACCATCCCTAGCAGTTCAGCACAGGCAATGGTCTCACCACCTCTGCAACTGCTCTTGGAGGGAACCACTGGACTATCTTCCTGGGCAGAACTACCTGAGGAGGCAGGTAGTGCAGCGGTAGCAGATGTGGTGCTGCCAGGTTGGCTCCCAGACATGCTGGGCAATGGAACTGGGGCCAGTGGAGTGGGGGCAGGCAGATCCTGTGGGGCAGGCCTACCCCACTGTACTGTGGACCATTTTGTGATGTGGTACACATGGATGACATGGACACATTTTGGAAACACATAATAATATAAAACAACAAAAAAAATTTGAGAGAGATAATGGTTGGGTTGAGAGTGAAAAAGAAGATTAGTACCTTCACATGTAACATACAATGCATTAATACAACTATTTGACTCTCTTAGCTTAACCTTTACTCTAAGATTATCACTCCTAACAGATAACTATTACTTTTAAGACTAAAAGTTCCTACCAGATGCAAACTTTACTACAGATCGTAGCAAGTATTCCTTTGCATGTGCATATATTGCACATATATGTGTTCCAATTATACAGATTACAATTTATAACAGGACATGTGTGCCACTGGTATTGAGCTTTTACTTTAAACCTTTAAGTTACACATAATTTAAGAATTAACAGTATTGTATATTTGGGAAGCTTTGTGTTTGAACCCACCACCTCTGACTAAAATCTAATAATGTAGTCTTGGTTTGTGCTGCAGACTAATGCATGCATACTTGCTTTTACAGTTCAGATATGCATGCTCAATTTGATACAACTCTGTAAAATACCAAACAGGCTATCTTTAACACTTAATGCCATAGTAATAGTATTCTTCTTCTGCATACATAGCACATGCATATCTTGTCCTTGCCAATCTAGCAGCATGGGTCCTAAAACTGCACTGCTTTTCTGTGGCAGAAAACAGAACAGAATACCATTATGACTAGCAGTTTTGTCTATATTTTAGCTTTTAAACCTTACAAGTACTGTCTGCAGTTGATACTTACACATCTGTAGGATATCCTGCATACTATATTCCTTGATCTAAGCATCGAGAGTATCCCTCTTCCTCAGCCAACTGTCACACTGTAGCAAAGCCTACAGTGGTCACCAGTGCAGGGGATAGTGATGGCAATGGTTACTGTATGGGCCAAACTATCCCAAGCCCCTGACTTACACTGGGTCCCAGAACAGTGCTTCTGCAGCAGGCTGGCACTGTGATTTTTCACTAGAAGTCCAACAAAAATCTTGGACTCCTGGACACCCCATCTCTGAGCCCTAAATCCCATTCCTTCTCCATGAATGCCTTCCATTTCTACTACCAATCTAGAGCAATGGTGACTGATGGTTTCTCACCAATTTCCAGTTACCATGTTTACTGGGAGTATGCACACTGTTTGAAAATGTTGCACACAGCTTACCATAACACAAACATGATGCTCAGGGGTGCGCACTGCTAAGCAACGTGTTAGTGCAATGGTAAGCAGTGCACAAAAGTGGTAACCAATGCAATTTCAAGGTTATTTGATGTACAGACAGTTGTATAAGTGTGTTTGTCAAATGTGAAGGCCACACCTGTCCATATAGTGGAAATACACTTAGGAACAACATTAAAACTGTATGGAATATGCTGTATTTGAGCCCATGACCATGTGTATGGTAGTCCTAGACTTTCACCTATTGCCACAACAATGTTGAGAAAGCCCTTGTTTATGTTGCATTTCATTGCTATAAACTGCAAAGTTAAAACAGTAAAACAAAGGTGGCACACCCTGTATTAGGGCCCACAATAATCTGGACTCCAGCCCTACACTTAATACCTGCTGCCACAGGATTAATTACATTGCATTCCTTATCTTAGTATTCATTGTTAAGTTCTCACTGTTAACCACAGCACAACGTTGCTTCTGGGTTTGTGCGATGGCAATAATATTAATTGAATGCATCCAGTTTCTATTTTTGGCTCTCTGGGTCCTGTCTGCTTCCTGTGTCGTCCAGTTTCCACACTGCTGTGCTTCGCACAAATGAGATAAGCACAGCTAAACCTGCCATTCATTTTTTCTCTGTTTTCCATGTTTGTGCTGAGCAGCACAACTTGCAAACATTGGAAAAGAAAGAAAAATAAATTAAAAAATTATTAAAAAGCACAGAGAGAGAAAAGGGTTTGAACTCAGTGCCATCTGAGCCCATAACACATGCTGCTGCAGAGTTAGTTAAATAGGAGATGTGTTTAATGCACTCATAGGTTCATAGGTGGGTACTAGGCTATCGACCCAAGGGCCTACGTAAACCTAGCCAACAAGATTCCCTGGCTTACGCCACTCAAGAAAGTTATTTTCTCAGTACTAACTGTCAGATTTTAGCAATGCTGCTTGCGTTTGCACACGCATACATATACTCTTTGCTAATTTTGGCGCAATGGAAGTCTACATATTATTAGGTATTACTGCTGTTTACTGCCCATTTCTTGTACATGACATGACATTACATGTGGAAACATTAAAGTTGAAGTCCCTATCTCACACTGTGTCACATATGTACAATACAGCCATGTGTTACCACCCCCCAAGCACTGCAACTCTGGTGTCTTGGTACTTTTTCAACACATATATATATCACCTGCACTGCAGAAAGTAATATCATATGTTGTGTCATCTGTAATGCACATCAGTGTAGTAATATGCAGAGCTACAACTACTGTCCCAAAAGATGAACAAGTCTTATCTGCAAGGCTAAGAAAGGGATCAACATGGACCTTTTCCAAATGGACATAGGTGATCTTCAACACACTTGAGTCAACCTATGTTGTGTTTGTCAAGGATATATCTTGCCTATTGAACCAACAAAAAAAAAAAAGAAGAAAAAAAATGGGAATTGTATCATGTGATATTAAAGCATGTGGGGTGTTCTGAACATGTGACTACTACTGAGCTTTTTAAATATGGCTATTATTTGTTTTGTATTGTCTGATGAAGTTGAGTGTATGGAGGCTTGATGAAAGCACTAACCGGAAGAACAAGAATTTAAAAAATAGATAACCTGGTTGTCTGCCTAATTTTTTCTCTTCAGTGGTTTGTTTATTTTTTGTTTTTACATATGCCCACAAGGATGCCGTTCCCCTCCCAGCAGACATTCCATCACAGACACTGCTTGTTCCATGACAGACAGACCTTGGTCGATCACAGACACCCCTCAGTCCAATGTGCCATTCATCCAATCCAGTGAATTGGTAACACAGTGGATGCAGTCATGCATGTCACACTATGCCATATCCACAACTCTTAGTATTTGTGTGGAGCACCTATGGGAACATGCCTGTGCCTCCAAGATGGCCCTAAGCATTCACTGAGTGGCTCGGGAAGTGACACCTGCACCAGTTGGAGGAGGGACAGAAGCCCTTTTCTGAGCACCCCTTTCAATCCTCCTGTATGGCATCTTGCCCACACTCTGGTTATGGCCAGACACAACAGGCACTGAAGTCATAGTAGCCACACTTCACGATCAATGTCCTTGCCCTCCACCTGTCCAATGTCTGTGGGCTAAGTGGACTGGGTAGCTGTAGGCCTATTAGGTGTGTCCAATGAAAATGCTGGAGATGGCGGTATGTCAACCTCTGTGTGAGATTCAACCTCTGCACCCCTAGACCATACCTCAGTTTGACTACCATCATCATTAGAGTCTGCTGAGACACTGACTTCAGGCGGCACTGGGCCCACACATCCACTGTCATGATTACTTGTGATAAAAAGAAAGAAACACAGGAATAGATTAATACCTGCACTACTATAGTGCAAAATATGCTAACAAACTAATAGTGCAACCACTATTACAGCCAGTATAGCAATATACACAACAGAACTAAGAGATCACACACTACGATATTTCTTTAAATTGATCTGCAGTACTGACATAAAATTATTTGGCTTACCATCTGCAGGAGGCATATGTCGCTTGAGTTCAGACGGTCCTGGAAGAAGTTAAGCAAGAGGTAAGGGCAACATCTTCACATTTAACAATAACACATAGGGTAAAACATTTACTCTTTTATATGTGCATTAACTCTACATTCAAAAAGAATGTGGCTGGCAACTCCAAACTAAGCTTATAACTGAAGCAATCTTAAATCTCCCACTAAACAAAGGCATGTGACACAGAATTAACATTAATTTCAATTGATTTACTATACAACAGTATTCAACTGTTCAGATAACAAAATCTACCTGGAAGTTCCTTCTGGAACATTCTTGCTGTCTCAGAAGGTATGGTGCCCACATCCAGGATATGATGTACTCCACTCTCCTGGGACCCATCTGGATCTCATATATTTGCCAGGAACTCTTCACTGGGGGTAAATGGTAGCTCCCTAGCAGGTTCTCACCTGATAACCATTTGTTCACAGAAAATTGCAGCTGCTCACCTCCTTGCAGTAGTTATCCAGTCAGTGGCCCTGTGGTGCACCTGTTTGTATGCTCTGCAGTGGCTGCCCACAGCACTGACATCTTGTATGATCTACTGCCATATTTGCAGCCTCCATGACACATCTCCATGAAACATTAAATTGTAACATGTTTCTAAAAGCCTTCTACAATTATTTGATTTTCAGCATCACTGAAGGGGGGGGTTTCTCCATGGATGGACATGCCTGAATGACATAGTTGTATGTGTCTAAAAGATAACAGAATGATAATACACATAAGTATCACATAACTACAGAATAACTTTTTCCAGATAAACAAAAAAGGTAGCCAGTCAGTATTTCTCATAGGAGAAACATAAAACAGTCCAGAGATGTGAAATACTAATCAGGATGCAAAGCAAGGAGAGTAACAAGAGCAACATGTACTTGTTTGTGTCATAACAGTAACTCCCCTTTGCTCCCCCAAAACAACGGTCAATTCCTTTGTGCCATAACAGTACCTCATCTTTGCTCCCCCACCAAAAAAGAACAGGCAATCACCCATTTTCTTAACAAAACATCTTTGACTTACTAAAAGTGCTATCAAAAGACCTGTCCCTGAAACATTTGTACATATTTATCACACCGCATTCTATTTTTATTTGTTGTCAACCATGCATACCTCTGAAATGGCTTGACAAACAAGCCCATGCCATCAGTACATTTCTAAATAATGCATACAGATAAGTGTAAAAGTCTTTACTTCACATTATTCTTAAATACGTTCAAGTATATGCATTATATAGGTGACAAAATGGGAGCAAACTGTACAGATATATCCTGATGAAAAAACATTTTTGCAAACATATAACTATCCTCACCATCGGTTTGACTAGCTACAGGTTTGCCTTTTTTAATGGAGTAGATTATTAATGATTGCATCTGTTTTAGTCTGTGTTTCATAGATACTAATTACAGCATAAGCAGCTGAATTGCATGCTAAATCAACCAATCTGATGGAGATATTCAACAGACTATAAAGCATCTGCCGCTTTCGTGTATGGGACATGAAAAAAGTCTTTGTGCGTTCTGTTCAAGCAGCTTTGTTTTATAAAAAAAATCACTGTAGAGACTTACTGAGTTAAATTTAGATAACTAATATACAAACTAATGATATGCATGCTCTCTCTCTCTGGCTGCTTCTTCAAAATGGCACTTGGGGATTGCATGTGTCTAGAATTTATACATGCACGTACAGCCTCACATGATTCTTAAGGACATAGCATATACATACTTGTACTATGATCTACATCCTCTCTCTTTGAGAAATGCATCATGTAATTGTTATGAGACTATTCGGCATGCAAAATTACAAGAAACCTTTAATTATGTACTATACAATACTAAATATACATGTATGTACAATCAAGTTCACGTTGCTGAATATTTCGCACTAGGTTTAGATACCTGTCCATAACATGTGACATAAAACTGGGAACTAGATTTAGCAACTAGAACAGTTTCTGTAAAATGGTTGACCTGTAGCATGTTCAAATCAGTTACTGGAATGGAATCAGAATTTTGTATACATTCTGGTCTGGAAACAGTGTCTGATTCATTCTTAGGTTTAGAATCTGCATCACAGAAACAATGTTGCGAATGCAATGATGATGATGATGATGATTCCGGTACAGGAAGAAGATGTCTGCGATTCCTCCTATACTCCACACCTTTGGAGTTTACTAAATAGGATCTCGGCTTGGCACAGATGCCTGTAATCTGTCCTATTCGATCAAAGCCTTTTGTTGTCTGAATTTGTACCATCTCTCCCTCCCTCAATAGCTGAAGTAATCTGCCTAATCTGTCATAACTAGTTTTCTGGATATTACACTTCTTAAACAATTGAACCTTGATGGTTTTATTGTTTTTAAATTTAGGCTGAAACAAACTTAAAGAAATAGGTAACGTAGTTGTAGTTTGTCTGGAAAACAGTCTTTGAGCAGGTGAGCCAAGAATATCATCACAGGGTTTGTTTCTGAGATTAAGTAGATTCAAGAACACATTGGTATTGTCACACTTTGACCTTTAAGTAATTGCTTTGCATTCTGCATTTCACGTTAAGCTAGACCATTGGAATGAGGATATTCAGGACTACTAGCGACATGTGCAAAGTCCCATTCTTTTGCAAATTTCTTAAACAACTGACTAGTGAATTGAGTACCATTTTCAGAAAAAAGTTTGTGTGGACTACCATGTACTGAGAAATGACATTTCAACTTAGTAACAATGGCAGTGAATGGTAGGTTAGGTAATAGATCTATCTCAAATCAATTTGAATAAGAGTCATTCAAAACTAAGTAGTGTTGATTGTTCCTCTCAAAGATATCAGTTGCTACAATAGACCAAGGTAGTTTAGGAACTGGACTTAGCTGAAACAATTCTCTTTGCAAATGTGATCTGGTACTACTGCATACTGAACAAGAAGAAAGAACTCTTAATTTCTCTTGATAATGAAGGCCAAAATAGTAATTCTCTTCCACTTCTCTTAGTGGATGTGGACCCTAGGTGACCACGAAGCAAAATCTGGATATAGTCTTATTGTAAGGAAGCAGGAACAACAATTTTTGGACCTTTGAAAATAATGCCATCTTCCATCAACAATTCATCTCTGTAAGGAAAACACATTTGCACTTCAGATGGTACACTAGATTGCTTTGACGGCCATCTGACATAAATATAGGGATTGAGCTTCTATAAAATTGGATCAGTTTGAGAGTGATCTCTTAACTCATCAAGTCTAGTGGTGGAAAAATTATACGCTGACATCACATCAAAGTCAAAATTCTCTACATCAAGCTGTTCTGTTTTATTTCTGGGTGAGGTGGATAAAGTATGAACTAGATAGAGCAATTTTCCTTTAGTGCAGACAATTTTGAAATTGTACTTTTGCAATCTGAGCATCATTCTTTGTAATCTCGCAGGAGTGGAATGCATAGACTTCTTTAGAATAGTAACTAGAAGTTGATGGTCAGTTTCAATCTGAATAGCCTGCCCATAAGTATAATCATAAAACTTGGGACATGCAAGTACTATTGCCAAAAGCTCCTTCTCAATTTGAGTATACTGCATCTCAGTTTGGGGTAGTGTTCTAGATGTGTAGGCTATTGGTCTGCCTTCTTGAAGTATAACTGCACCTAGACCAAATTTTGAAGCATCACAGAAAAGAGTAACTGGTTTATTCGCATCATAGTATCTTAACATAGGTGGGGTGGCAATTTTTTGCTTGAGGTCCTCAAATGTCTTTTGGTGCTGTTCCAACAATGACCATGCAACATTTTTGCATGTGAGCTCTCTTAGAGATGCTGTCAACTCATTGAAGTCTGGTATAAATTTGCCTAAATAGTTGACCATGCCCAGAAAACGCTGTAATGTGTGTGCATTTTCTGGAGCTGACATTTCAAGAATAGCTGCTTGTTTGGTTGGGTCTGGTCTCAAGCCTGTACTTATAAACAAATGACCTACATATGTAACTTCTGTAAGTCTGAATTTGCATTTCAGAGGATTGAGCTTCAAGTTTACTTCATGTGTTCTGTCTAGAACTTTCTTGAGGTTTCTGTCATGCTCTGTTTCACCATTGCCTCTAATAAATAGATTGTCTACTATTATGGCACAGGGATAACCTGAAAAAAATAGTTCCACTGCATGTTGAACAACTTCACTTGCAGAATTTATTCCAAATGACATCCTTAGGAATCTGTATCTGCCAAATGGAGTACCAAAAGCAGTTAAAAATGACCATTTGCCATCAAGCACCACTTGCCAAAATGAACTCTTTGCATCCAAAACAGAAAATACAGTGGTATTTGGTATTAGAGCTGCAAATTCTTTGACTGAATGCATTGAATTATACTGTCTTTTTAATGCTTTGGTCAAATTTCTTGGGTTAATGCATATGATTTCATCTGAGCCTTTTTTTGAAAAGCTACCATGGAGAACACCCATTCAGTTGGTTCTGGGACTGAAATAATCACACCTTGCTGCACTATTTTATCCAACTGAGGCTTAACTTTGTCTGGCATAGCTATTGGAACTCTTCTTGCTGGTCTAACTACTGCCTGAAGTGACCCCTGGGTCTAACTTCATGGAATACATGACTGGACATTTGCCTAAATTGTCATCGAAAACATCAGCATACTCTGAGAAAATGGCTTTGGAGAAATTAGAACTCAGAAATGCACTTAAATGATGAACTTCTTTGGCAAAAGAAAGTAGATTTATCTTTAAACTATCTTTGAAATCCAATAAAGATTGCACTGGTCTTCGGACTACATAGAATAACAAGTTGTAACAGTTCTCAGCCAGATAACATGAAAGCATCACTGAACCTTCAGTTTGAATTTCTTCACCTCCATAAGTAACAAATCTCGCACTGCTGGATACATTGAGTTGCTCATTAGTTCTCACTCTTGCAAATGTATCTGCTGATATAACATTGTATTTTGAGCCAGTGTCTGCTTTGAGCTCTATACATTTTCCATTAATCTGGACAGTACAAAATACTTCACTTCTTGTTAACAAATTCACTGCATCAACTCTTTCACCAAGCACTGATACACCATCTACATAGAAAGCTGACTGCTTTGGCTCTACTTGATCAACTTGGCTGTTTTTTATGCAACCATTTTTTACAATTCTGTGAGGCTTACTTCATTTGCAAAACTTTTGGAAATGGCTCCATATTTTACATTTGTGACATTGCTGGCCATATACTAAGCACGTCTCTCTTTTAGATTCATGATTCACACCACAATTGTGACAGTTAACAATGATGCTAGATTTGGGTTTTGCTGATTCATGCTTGTACTGCACTGAACTGGTGGTTGCACCCTTCTTAGAACTTTCTGGAAAGCCTTGTGCCTTCTTTGAAAACCCTGTGGCTGCCAAGTGCTTAGGCCTGTTCCTGTTTCCCAGGTATTTCATGCTATGGTGACTGCATTAAATTTAAACTAATTTGTAAGGGCCAGCACACCCGTGGACCTACCCCTCCAACCATCTCTTTACTATCTTATCCCCCCTCCTCCTACTATCCTAGTGGAGTTAGTGCTTTCCCCACTTTTTCCACTAGAGGGCAGCATATCTTAGGCTTTGGAATACCATCTCTCACTGGTTGTAGAAACCAACTAGCTCTGTAGACCAGCTAGACTCTGCTACCTGTGCTTGTACTCTCTATTCAAGTACTTACCCCCCACCCCATGATAGGTTGAAAAGGGAATAATCCTAGTTAAGTCTGGGAGTTTTAATAACTAGACACCTTTTTGACAATCACTACTTTTGCCGCTGGTCCCCTTAATTAACCCTCTGTATAAACCTCCTTTCCTGCCTTAGCACTTTCTATAAACATCTCTCTCTCTGTTATAAAACTGTTTTTCATAACTGTCTCCCTAGCACAGCTATACCTTTGTTCACCTTTTTTCTGCTGCTTAGTAACAGAATATGTCTCTTACCTTTCCTATGCCTGTAGAACTCAGTCTCTCTCCATAACTGACTGCCTCTCAGCCTCTCTCAGCTGTGACCCGCTCCGTTAGCCCTACGGGTTCACTCTGCTCCCCTACCCTACCCCCATTTCCCACATGCCCCCACGGGTCCTACACTTATACTTCCCTAACCACACCCTCTCTCTCTTCCAAACAATCCCATACTTCACCCCATCCCACATACTTTAGCCACACCCCCACCTTCTAACAATTACTCACAATAAGCCACTCCTTAGAGTACCTTTACCATATCCTCCTACTCTTAACTTGTATATATAAGTGCCCCCTCTTTTCACTTCCTTTATCCTTTTACCTCCCTCTCCTCTACATCTCACTCCCTATTTCATCCCTACACTTGAGTTCTTATTTTATAATTCCTTTTAAGATGCCTATACCTAATCTAACCAAGCTAACACTCACAATTATACTCTCAACAACCCTCATCTCTACCTACCTTCTTACCTCCTTTGAAAAACTGCACTATTTCCATCTTAACCATTCCCACAAACAAACTGCAATGTACACACATATATCCTCCAATAGACATTGTAACATAACTTCCACTCCCAGTTACCTACTACCTAAATACCATAGACTCTCCCACATTAAACATAATTTACCCTCAGAAAAAAAAGTGAAAATTCAAACATACCTTAGGAACAATTCAGTAACAAAACTAAATAAGCCCTCCTTAAAAGATGGTGACATCCACCCCAACCTTGGCCCTACCAACCCTACTATCCAAACAACCCACCCTAAACTCAATAGCTCTCTCCTAATAGGGCATCTTAATATCCAAATCATTAATAATAAAGTAGGTCACCTCCATGCCCTCCTAGATATTCACTCCTTTGATATCCTCTGCCTCACTGAGACTTGGTTGAAACCAGAAACTAAAGACAATGAAATTATTCCCCAAGGCTACAATATAATGAGACAAGACCAAACAAAACATAAAGGTGATGGAGTAGCAATTCTATTTAAAAACGGACTTCATATCTCTACCCTCCCTTCTAATCCAACCCAGGATAGTAACACAGAAGTCCTCATTACTAAACTTCAAATCAACGCAAACAAACCTTTATACATTATCTGCATTTACATACCACCTGGAAATAATATCACTACAATAGAGGCTTTTCTAAGCTGGGTGTCTTCTACTTACCCCCAAGAAACAATAATACTAGACGACTTTAACATTGACTGGAAAAGTGTTAGTGCTGAAAATCCTACCTCTCATATTAACCTCCATGGCTTTATCCAAACCATAACTTCTACAACCAGAATTAACAAAGCTAATAAGAAAGAGAGCACCTTAGACTGGATACTCATAAATAAACTGAAACAAACTTACAAGGTAGGAACCCTGCCAGATGATGTAAATGATCATTCTTTGACCTACATCATAAGAGAAAAGAAGGATTTTCCAAACCTCCCCACCTTTAGGACAACACTTTAACTCAGAATTATTTCAAACTGAGCTAAAAGCATGTAACTGGAACCCTTTAAAAACCCTTCCACTTGAAGAGGCTGTAAAATATTTTAACTCTACATTCTTATCTATCCTGGATAAACATGCTCCTAAACGTTCCATCAGAATGAAGTCTAACCCAGCCCCATGGCTTTGTAATGAAACTAGAAATCAAATTATGCTTAGGAACAAAGTCTGGGCTAAATGGAGATCTAACAGAAATATCTCTGATCATCTACATTTTAGGCAGCTCAGAAATAGTACATAAAAGGTGATACTTACAGATAAAAAAACTACTACTGTAACCTCCAACAAACTCATCAAAATAATCCTCAAAAGTTCTGGTCTTGCATTAATAAGCTCCTTTCCCCAGGTAACTCCCGAACACCCTCCCCACTTGATGCAGATCTAAATACTCCCCATCAAACTGCCAATACCTTTAACTCTTTCTTAACTGAGACTATACAATCTCTAGCTAGTCAACGTATCTCAGAAAACTCCAGCCTTCCCATCAATTTATCACACTCTTTATCTAAATTCAAACTACAACCCATCTCTACTTCTCTCATCTATAAATTTATTCAAAAACCCAAGCCATGTACTCCATCTGTTGACCAACTTCCTTCCCAATATCTCCAAAAAGCAGCCAAAGTAATTGCCTACCCTATATCTATCCTTATAAATAGGACAATCCAAGAAGGAACCATCTCAGATATTTGGAAAATCTCCCACATTATCCCCTTACATAAAAGTGGGAACTATAATGATTACTCTAACTATCGGCCAATTGCTCTCTTATCACCCTTAGCAAAAATTATGGAAAAATGCATTCACCAACAACTTTTACATCATCTCTCTCAACATAACTTAATAGCAAACTGTCAACATGGCTTTAGGCCATCACATAGTACCACTACTGCCCTTCTATCCTTTACAGATACCATCAATAGAAACCGTAACAAAAACATCCTCTCATCTGCACTCCTTATTGACCTCTCTAAAGCTTTAGACATGGTAAACCATACCCTCTTAATCAATATTCTTGAATCTCTTTCCTTTGACTCTCTGGCCATTAAATGGTTTAGATCATACCTCAGCAGCAGGCAACAGGCAGTCCTCTGGGAAAATCAAATTTCATCCTTTTTACCTGTCACCATTGGGGTCCCTCAGGGCTCCATTCTTGGACCACTTCTTTTCTCATTATTTATTAATGATCTCCATGTAGCAATTCCTCAAGCCACCTGTATTCAATATGCAGATGATTCCACACTAATATGCTCAGCAACCTCTCCAGCTGAACTATATTCTCTTACTCAAAATGTTTTCAACACTGTAGAAACATGGTTTACCAAATGTTGCCTCCTTCTTAATGCCAAAAAAACAGAACTCCTTCTCTTTACACCCACTACTAGGTCCTCCCCTTAGATTTCTCAATCTCTTCAAATAATGGCACTGTTATTTTCCCAGACTCTACCACTAAACTTTTAGGAATAACCATTGACAATAACCTCTCGTTTGATTACCATATAAATAACACCATTAAAAAAGTCAACAGGAAAATAGGCTCCTTATATAGAATAAAACCTTTTTTAACCCCAGCAGCCAGAGCCAAGATCGCTCACTCCTATCTAATCTCAACCCTTCTGTATGCTTCACCTATTTTTACCAGCCTTAAGAAAACTAACCTTAACAAATTAGCAACTTCCTATAATAACATTGCCAGATTCTCTACTAGCAATCCCTTCAGAACCCACCACTGTTCTAATCTTAGGCAACTAGACTGGCTGGAATTCCAAAACCATCTGATAATCCCCCAACTCACAATTGCCCACAAGATATTTTACCAACCAAATAACATCCCTATACTCTCAAAGCTCTTAATCCCATATAATAATCTGAACTCCCTACGTCCTTCTATCAAACTCCTTGCTAGCATAACAAAGTCTAATAATACAGCTGGTGACTCTCTGTTTACCAACACAGCAGGAAAAAAACTGGAACCTGTTACCCAATAAGCTAACTCTAATTACATCCTTGCCACTCTTTAAACAAAATTTAAAAAACACCTCCAAATGCACTGGTTATTCCCTTGTAGTAACCCTGACTAATCACCCTCTTCACCTCTGTTTCTTCCTCTTGTAACCAAACTTCCAAACATTTAAATGCTTAGTCTTGTAAGACTGACACTATTTAAACTCTAATCAACTTATTGTTTAAATCCTTCTACCTGATGTGAGCAATTGTATATAATTCTTACTGTATTACATTTGTTTTAGCTTTCTTAAGTAATATTATGTTTACTGTAGCTTTCCTCAAGTGTTTTTATCTCTAGAATGCAACAATTACCTGTTTTATTTTGTGTATTAATCCTTTATTTACCATGTAACAATATTTCTATACTTTTATATATCTGTGTGGAGCTTTTCTCCCTGGGCCTCTACTGAAAATGGAAATATATCCAGCTAGACTAGCCCGGTCAACAAATGTAAAATAAAAATAAATATCTACATGTGCTCTGGATATAACTGAAACCATGCTGTTGTCACTCGCAAGCATACTTGTGTGTTTTTCTGTCACCTCATAGATTTGGCAAATCTCTATGGCTTTGTTCAACATTAAATCACTGTCACAAAGTAAAATCTTTCTTACAGCAGCACTATTAATACCACATACAAGCCTGTCCTTTATCAGCTCATCTTTTAAATCACAAAACTGATACATTTTAGCTCTGTTGCTCAAGTCAGTTATATAATCTGCAAATGTTTCCCCTGGTTTCTGATCTCTTGTGTTAAATAAATGCCTCTCTAATGTAATATTTGTCTGGGAGTTACACATTTCTCTGAACTTGTACTTCAAACATTCGGGGGGTCTTTTCCTGATTCAGCTTGTGTAACAATATCGTAGTCTGCACCTTCTGCTTCATATACTGCTAGTGCATACACAAATGAATGCTTTCTTTCTATGGCCTCTGACCCTGCTCTGGTGCATGCATCTCTATCTGCATAAGCTGCTTATACAAAAATATCCATACTCTTGCTCAAATATTCTTCAATTCTCTGCAATATTCTGATCAAATACAACTGGTAGAGGCTTTTGAAATCTGTCTGCCATATTAACATATACTAGCGAAGGCTTTGCAAATAAGCATAAACATACACACATGCACATATGCCAGAAACTAATGCCCATAATTGTCCTATGCCTTTTTGCTTTGAACTTATACCTTTGTTGGGCTTTTTGGAATTATGCGAATGAACAAATTCGTAGTACTTTCGAATAACTGAACTTTGCAAAATAAACTTCTCTGGCATTTTGGTATTTTCATAATATCGTTGAAAGGCGAAAATGCTAAAGTCTTTTACCATCATTTGCTAAAGTTATTTACCATCATGTGACTGAATAAGTTACAAGCACTGTAATACTCTTGCAATTTCGTCTTTTGCAAGAAAACACCTCTTACCACTGTAAAAAACATATCAAATAACTGCACAATGTGAATAAATTGAACATCAGTTGCCTTAAACTCAATGGGCCGGATTTACAAAAGCTTGCACGGAGTGCAAGAAGAGTGTAGGAGCTCATGGAGGCAATATGTCTGCCGTGCGATCCAGGTACAGCCAGCAAGGGCATGCACGAGAGCTGCTAAAGCTACTCATGCATGGACAGCATCATGGTATGCAAATTACCTCATTTGCTGCTGAAAGCTATGCAAATGAGGTAAATTTGCAATCCAGGAAGCACTAACCTGTCCGTGGAAGATTAGTGTTATCTGCAGAAATGTACTATGTTGGTAATGGAGTACCGTTCTGCAAATAGCTAAACGAAGCTATGACAGCTCCAAATAAAGGATGCATACAGTTGAGGAAGCATGCCAATGGCCAAATATAAGGCCATTGGCATTTATAAATGTTTAAAATTATTAAAATCTAACTTTTTTTTTCTAGATCTCCGATGTTTAAGCATAGCGCAGCACCGCACAAATGTGCGGCGCTTTAAAAAACAAGAAAATTCTAAAACTGAGGATATTATTGATATTTTCGAAAAAATCTATACCAAGGTTTATGAGGGTCAAATTGATAGGTCTATACATAAACAGAATAAAAGATTCTTGCAAAAAATTAATTTTCCAAAATTAGAAGAGAGTCTGCAAGGTGATATGATTAAACCTATATCTTCAGAGGAAATAGTATATGTAATTCAACATATGAAAGTACATAAGTCACCAGGTCCTGATGGTTTGACAGTTGAATTTTATAAAGAGTTTGCTGATAGTTTTGGTAAAATATTGTCTAATGTATTTAACTACATAATCAGAAATACAATTAGTGACCCTCACCTTAATGCATCAAAAACAATCTTTATACATAAAGCTAATTCAGACCCCCAAAGTCCGGATAATTACAGGCCAGTAGCATTAATAAATGTGGATATGAAAATTCTCACTACCATTATAGCATGTAGATTAAAAAAGATTATGATCTATTTAATTTCTAAGGAACAGGCTGGATTTATGGCAACTAGACAAACTAGTGATAACACACTTACACTACATAATATGATGATGTATGCTAAACAAAACAACTCTAATATTTATGCCCTTATAATAGATGCTCAGAAAGCATTTGATAGAGTGGATATAAACTTTTGTTTGATGTGTTGCCTTATTTCAATATGCCACAGGAATTTATTCAGATACTACAAATATTATATAGTAATCCGTATACTACGTTATATATTAATAGGAGTTATTCTAAAAGAATACAGATTAAAAATGGTACATGGCAGGGTTGCCCTTTGTCCCCCTTATTGTTTAACCTTTATTTAGAACCTCTATTTTTATATATTAAGCAAAATTTGTATCATAATGCACCAATACTTTATAGGAATAAATTAGTAATGTCGGCATTTGCTGATGATCTTATTATTTATTGTACAACCCCAATTTCTGATAGTGAAAAGATATTAAATGTTATAAACGAATTTTCAGAAGTCTCTAATTACAAAATTAATTTGGAGAAAACTAGTATTTTCCCATTAAGAACCCCTAAACCTTTTTCATTAATGTCCCTGTTGGGGAAGATATCATGTAAAGAAAATATCAAATATTTGGGTATTAGCTTCTCTACAGATAATAAGGACTTTTATAGTAATAATATTAAATGAGTATGGGAACTAATAGGAGCTGATTGTGGCAGATGGAGGAATTTAAGACTACCGGTATTGGCAAAAGTATCAATCGTGAAAATTAATATATTACCATGAATGTTATATATTTTAGGTCTACTCAAGTATCAATTACAAAGACAGTTTTTAAACAAATTCATAAAGATCTAGCTAAATTTATTTGGGAGCCAAAGAAAACTAGAATATCGTATGAGAAATTAATGACCCCAAAGAGTAGAGGAGGACTTGAGTTACCGAATTCTGAAGTATACTATTTAATTGTGAATGCCAACAGGTGTTTAAGAATTGCTAATTATGAGGCAATTAGTACAAAGTGGATACCAACCTGGGTGGTCTTGAATTACAAGCATATTCTAGATCGGAACATAAATCCTAAAGCTTTACCCTTTTTGGATAAAACTAGTTTGATAAAGTATGGGATTATGGACCACTTAAAAACATATGTGTCATCTTTGCAAAATTTATTCCAATCAGTAGACTTGTTGCAATATATGATGGTTTTTCAGCCTTTCCATAGGAATCCCAATTTTAAACTAAATAATCAGTTGATTGATCTTAGTAAATTCCCATTAATAGTTAATTTGACTCTGATTGATGTTTTTAATAAATTTAATTTATCGGCTTCGCAAGTTAGGCAGGAATTGAATCTTCCTAAGAGTTATATGGTTGTCATGAGACAAATCAAAGAACTTGCTCTGAGTCATTTTGAAAACTTTAAACCAGTAGTTGGAATTTTGGCAGGCTCTCCAACAGGAGGTCAAATTTATAACAACAACAAATAAATTAATTAAAGATTTAAAATTGCAGGATAAAATTCTGTTGTCTGGGTATTGGGTAAACAAAATGACAGTAGCAGATAATCAGGTATTAAAAGCAATTGATTTAACAATAAAATTGGTCTCTTTTCAAAAGTTGATGTATACGCAGTTGATGATTTGGAATAATGCTTATTATACTCGTCTTAGGTTACATAAATTTAATCCTAGGAATTCTCCAACTTGTCCATATTGCACAAATCAAACAGCGGATCTTCTTCATATGTTCTGGAGCTGCAAGTGTATATATAAACTTTGGAACTCTCTTAGAACACAACTACAAAAGATGGGTTATCAAAGTTCAACATTATCATGGGAATTTATGATTCTACATGTTCCTCCAAGAGAGCTCTCTAGGTCACAAACTATAATATGTATGAATATTTTTTTGCTGATGAAGTTATATATAGCTACAAATTGGTTAGAACCAGATAAGACATCATGGGATAATTTCAAGCTTGTGGCTATAAAGCATATATTAGCACATAAATTACTCCTGAAGCAAAGTAACAAAAATATTAATAACCCGAAAATATGGGAAAAGGTTTTTAACATTATATTAGCATAATACTGTTATTAGGAATATATTAAAGTTTGGATGTATATGTGGAGGAAACAAGGTTTTGAAAATATGTATGATATGTATGGACGCAAAGTACTTCTACAAATGTTATGGCTTTGTTTTTCTTCCCTAGTGTCTTCTTTTTTGGAATAATGATGATTTTTATATGGAAGCATTTCATGTAGATATTGTATATAGTTTTGATAGTAATAGTAGTGAATTATGTGGGTGATTTTATTGTATTTTGAAAATATATATCAATAAAAATTTATTATGGAAAAAAAAAAACAAGAAAATAATTTAAAAATAGCCAAAAATAGCCATTTTCACTAAAAAGCTTATCCTGCCATGCAGGTAAATGGCAGGCTGAAGACAACATGGCCACTGAGTACTGGTTGCTAAGGGGGGAGGCTCAGTGTGAGAGATGTAACCATGCATTAGTAGGCAATCCTATGCAAATGAGGATAAGGATAGTGAATCCCAATTTTCCCCAGCATGTGAGCCATGTCCCAAGACTGTAAGTTTAGAAGTAGATGAGTAGTAGAGTAGAATATAGGTAATATCATGAGGGAGTGTGTCAGAAAGGATGTAAGCCTATTGGAGCACAGTGTCTTGTGTTTGCCCTGAGTTGCTCAGGATTGCAAGAGGCATGTCTACAGTTGTCCTTTTTGAAAACCAGAAACCAAAGGTGCACATGCTGAAAATATCTGAAATTTCTTGCAAATGTGCAAACAGCGTGTGCACGTGTGTTTGCTCGTTTGCGCGTCACTGCCCCAGGTGGAAACAGAAAGGGAAAAGAAAGAAAAAGAAGTAGTAGGAAGTTAACCAAGGAGAACTAGCAGAGCTGCCAGGTGAAATATATCAGAATCAGCCAATTACACAGGCAGCAGACTAGCCCAGCGTAGCCCAACACTTTAAACTCTGCAACAGCATTCTTCCCTGTTTTTTCCCAAGAACTCTGCAACACTGCAGTATACAAAGAGGGAAAGCTTAAAAACTTTAAAGTCAGACAAAATGTTAGGGGCTGCTCTTGCTTTCATAAACGAACATGTGCAAGGTGCTGAGCGTGGTGATGTTGTGAATGCTGCTGAGCAACCCACAGTGAGGAGACGGAGAAGAGTGTACAGACCCAGGGTAACCTAACAGGGGCTACATGAGCTGGAGATAGTAGAGCGCTATAGGGTGGACAGAGACCTCTTGCAGCAAATTGTTAAGCTGTGCCGGCCACGCCTCACACATAGAACCAACAGAGGGGAACCCATCCCAGTAGATACCAAGGTATGTGTTGACCTAAGAATACTAGCTACAGGTACCTTCCAGAGACCAACTGGTGATATGATTGGGGATTTCACAGGCATCAGCAGCCAGGGTACTGCACCAGTTCCTGGATGCCACGTCAGCATATGTCAGTGAGCACGTATATTTCCCCAATTCCCATGAGGCATTGGCCAGCAATATGTGTCTTTTCCACCAAATAGCAAAATACCCTGAGGTAGTGGGTGCAATAGACTGCACGCACATACACATTAAAGCACCACCCGATCAGTGGGGTACGGTCTACATCAACTGCAAGGACTTTCCCTCCATCAACTGCCAGGTCATGTGTGATGCCCAAAGTACAATAATGAATGTGTGTGCTGACTGTCCTGGAAGCTATCACTATTCCAACATCTGGCATCTGACACAACTGTACCAGAGATTTGTCAGTGGGGACATCCCTGATGGTCACCTAGTCGGGGATGCTGGATATGCACTGGAGCCATGGCTGATGACACCCATCAGAAATGCACACACACCTGAACAAGAACTCCATAATGAGGCACACGCACAAACAAGAAACATAATTGAGCGTATGTTTGGGATGCTCAAATCACGGTTCCGGTGCCTGGACACATTTGGTGAAGCCTTGTAGTACTCACCAACTACATGTACCCAAATTGTCATGGTATGTGCCATGCTACACAATATAATCCTGCAGAAACAGCTGCAGCAGGAACAACATGGGGCAGGGCCAAACAGCCCCCCACCATTGCCAAGGCCTGCACAGGCACAGCGTGACTCGGAGGAGGAACAACCTGAGCCTGCCCCAGTAGGCAGAAGGAGGCGTGCCCAGTATGCCCTGGCCTTAGCAAAGAGGCAACACATAGCACATACACTGACTCAGTAGGAATCCTGGAAATGACACCTTTCTCTGACTCACACATACAGTAAAAGGAATGCCTAACTTGAGACTACCTGTTTTCAAACATGTATAGGGAGTGTAATATGTGCATCTGACATAGACAGCCCTGCAGCACCACCTGAGGCATGAGTCCCTATTTTAAGCAATATAAAGCACTGCTAAGCAAATTTTACCAGTATTGAGCATATTTAAATACAATTGCGCATAGCTGCACACTGCGCTAACCAGCGCAACTTCGGGAAATGTTGGGCAATGTTGGGCAAACTCGGGCAAATTCGAGCAAAGTTGGGTAAACACGCTCACACCTGCTTTACAGTTCCTAAAGCAGTCTGGTCTGCCCAGCAGGAAAATAAAAAGCAATGACAGGGCTCAAACTCAGGATACTGTGCACTATAGTCACAGTACTGAACCACTAAACCATGGCAACATTTCACTGGCACAGACACAAATTAAGTCACTCACACATACCCATTGGGGGGGGGTCACATACCTAACAGTCACAGCCAGCAGGACAATTGTAGACAAACGCAAACACAAATAAATTCTGTATCATGCCCTCTCAAGAGGCATATGAGTAACCTCCCCCCGGCCTATGCAGACAGATAACAGCAGGCCAGGCAGTGTGATGTGGGTTGGGTAGGCTATAAAGTCACAAACTAATATGTGTGTAATTGAAAGCTAAGGTCTGTAGTACAGTGGTATGCCTCAAGCCAGTATGATAGGCAACAGTACAGACTGAAATGGAGTACCTGACATAGCAGTGCAGGCCTAGCAAATGTGTATAAGTGTCAGGTGTACCCCTCATCCTAAGTACACTCACAGTAACAATCAGGTGTGCCCACCCGGGTAGAAATGTAGAAATAATAGCTGTCTCCCCTGTATGTAGAAATGTTGATAAGTCTATGCAAATTGACTCATGGAAGCCCTGCAGGCACAGAGTGCTTTCTGTCGATGTACAACACAAAGGTGAGCCCTGAAGTAAAAACCAACTTGATTTTTCACACACATGTAGTATATATGCCCATAGTGGGCATGCTCACACACTTAAACAAATTTAGACAATTTCAGTCAGCAACATTCTGAAAGGTCATACTGGGCATGCTCACACACAAACAAACAAAGCAAATGTCAGTCAACAACATACTGAAAGGTCATACTGGGCATGCTCACACACTTAGGCCATGTCTGAGTACAGCAGTGGGCCACACATATCTGGCAGTTGCAGTTCTTACTCCAGACACTTGTCACTATTCACCAATCCTGCCTTGTGCACACAGTGATATGAAAACAGACCAATATAATATATTGGACCCCTGTCATAATCAAACTATGTACTACAAATACTTAAGTTGTTCAAAGAAAGTGAAAATCCAAAGAAGATCAATAAATCTCAGATCAGTATCATCAAGAAACAATGAGCACTCCTAACATTATCCACGCTATGTTCTGGCAAAAATATTGCCAAAGAGTTCATAGAGAACCATGAAGCTTTCTTTCGCTATGTCATAAATAACAATGTAAACTCATATGTTCTGAGTCAGTGCAAAGTGGAAATGAATACATGTACATTACTGACATTGCCAACATCTTGTCAGACAGGTTCATACATATTTACCCCCCTCTCACTGTCAAAATGGACCATTACCATACCTGGAGATTGTGAAAACCCAGAAATCACACATACAATGGTTAAACAGCTCTATCCAAACCTAAAAACATGGTGTCTATGGGATGACATTGTTTCCCTGGCTGTGTCATATGTGAACTCCAGAACAAACAGACCCTGCACCTGAACAGTCTGTTGAGACTCACCCTTTGTACAGGATATGAAACTGTTGAATGGGTTACAGCAACGTTTGGCACACTCCACAAGTGTTGGTGTACAACAGACCATGGGAACTATAGTCTTATATGCCTAATAAGCCTGATCTGCAAGGCCATGGAGTCCATCATTATAGACCTCATAAACAGAGCTATTGGGAGCCTACAAACACCCAACCCTACCCATTTTGGTTTGGTCAGTGGCAGATCATGGTTCCTAACCCTGCTAGACAATTTTCAAGACAGTCACCCAGGACATACATCAATGAAATGAGCTCCACATGGCCTACATAGACCTTGAAAAGCCCTTTTCCAATATCCCAAACACATGTTGTATCCACAAAATCAACAATTTTCAAGGCAGTCACCCAGGACATACATCAATGAAATGAGCTCCACACGGCCTACATAGACCTTGAAAAGCCATTCTTCAACATCCCACACACATGTCGTATCCACAAAATCAACAACCTGTGCATACGTATGTTATCTGATGGATTGCCAACTTGGGCACAGATAGATCCCACAAGGTAAGAATGGTGGACTCCTGTTCAAGCTGGTAACAACTGCTGTCCCCCATGGCTCAGTCCTGGGACCCCTCCTGTCTGGTGTATACATTTCAGAAATACAGTCAAACACACGAGGGCTATGTTTAGCAAAGTTTGTGGATGACTGCAAAATGGTTGTCATAATCGATGTTTGGGACAACAGAGATATCCTTAAAAAGGGTCTCAGTCAGACTGATGTGGTGTCAAAATTATGGCCTCGAGCTACAGTCATACAAATACCACATAGGTGCCAACACCCTAAATATGGAGGTAATAATAAGGGATCTATGGACACATGTGGATAGTCATCTCTACTTCCAGAAACACATTCACAAAGTGGTTAGAAAATCATGCTCTGTGTTCCCACAAATTGCCAAGGTCTTTGCATGTAGGTCAAAGGAGGTTCCCTCTACTCATCAGTCATCAGACCAATCAGAGAGTATCACGGCACACTTGCAATGAATCTGACTAGGCACCTTCAGCAGCTGGAAAGACCACTGAAGTACTTCAACAAGAGGATTACTGGCCTCAAACAGTTGCCCCATGCAACAAGACTGAATTTAACTCAATCTGTACTCTGTTGCATACTGTCTGCTCAGGCGATCTCTGCCCAACAGACAGGTCCATGTCCAATATACTAATATTAACACCAAATGGGGTTTGGAATCTATATCAAACATGATGGGTGAGGGACCTAAAACCAGCTTTCTCATCACCCTTTTGGAATTTTGCTTAACTCATAGCTATTTCTGTTTCAATAACACATATTACCTGCAAATAAAAGGCACAGCAATGGGTGCAGCTTATGCACCTTCATATGCTATTATTTATATGGATTACTTTGAGAAAAAATACATTTATTCTACTAACTTTTTTAAGAACAAAGTAATGTTGTATAAACATTTTATAGACGATTTAATTTTTATTTGCAAGGGAGATATTTGTGAATTTATGGATTTTTTTGAAGTGCTAAATCAAAATGAACATAACCTACAATTTTTTTATGAAACAAATAGAAATAAGATCAATTTTCTGGATCTAGTCTTGTTTGAGAAGGACAATAATATTGAGTTTAAACCATTTAGGAAGGAAACCTCAGTAAATTTGTTTCTACATGCCACTAGTATGCATCCGCAGCATTTAATAAAGGCCCTACCATTTGGGGAATTTAAAAGAATACGGGATCACACCAGTGTTAAGGAGGATATAGATGGAGAACTAGATATAGTACTCAATAGACTATTGGATAAAGGATATGAATATAATACTCTATTAGAATGTAGAGATAGTGTGATTAAGAACATAAAATTAGCTGATAGAAGGGATAATATTATAACATATCCTGATAAAAGGGAAATTAGAATAAAAAATAATGCTGAGAAAGTGTTTTTCATAACTAAATTTTCCCCTTTTTCCAACACATTAGTCTCATTGGTTAGAAAATTTTGGTATCTAATCTGTGAAGATGATAACATTGGTGAATTGTTCCCCAATCAAGTGAATTTTTCTTTTAAAAGGGGAAAGAATTTAAGAGAAATCTTGAATAATAATTTTGTACAACCTATTATACCCACCCCTGTGAGGGTAGGTACTTTTGCTTGTGGTTCATGCAGCATATGTAATAGAGTAATTAATATCGATACCATCAATAATATACATCATATTTCTAAATATTTTTTCAATTGCAAATCCACTAGTGTAGTATACATAATAGGATGTTCATGCAAGGACATTTGGTATGTAGGACAAACTAAAAGGATGATCAAAACTAGAATTCTAGAACATCTTAAGGATATTAGAAATTTGAATGTCATAAGTCCTGTTGCTAAGCATTTTTTGGATGTTCATGATGGTTGCAGCAATAGTTTGAGATTTAGTGTATTGGGGAAACCTTTTATTCGTAAGGGAGATGATACAGTAGCTAAACTTTTGGAATTAGAAACTAGGATGATAATGAAATATAAAACTTTGAAACCATTTGGTCTTAATCAGGAGCTGGGTCTTTAATTAGACTCTAGAAGGGCAAATGTTTGCACATTATTCATATTGTTATTTATTTTGTGTATGTAATCTAATTTTGTTTTTGCATACATTTGGTATACTTTTTATATATTCATACCAATGAATTTATATGTGCTTGTTGATCTACTAAAAGTGAATTATTTATTTGAAAATTGCTTATATTAATTAATATTAAGGATAATAATATGTTATTATTTTTCTATTTATTTATTTTGATATAAAAGTTATTTGAAAATTGCATTTCATTGATTATAAAAGAAAGAAAAACTATAAAATTTAAAAAATAAATAGAAAAGTTTTTTGATAACAGTTTAGATAAACTATTATAAGTATATGTCGTATTTTACTTAATTTTGAAGCAAAGATCACTTTAAATTTTGATACTCATTTAAACTAATTGTTAATTTATCAATTAGTTATGATATAAATAGAGCTTATATTTAAAGCTGTAATGTGATCCTTTGAAGGCGAATGGCCGAGGTACCAGATCGTTGAATAAAGAACGTTGGTGGAATTTGACTGTTGGTGTGTTGCTGAAGGTCCATGTCCAATGCCTAACTGATGTACATGTGCTATCTGAATTAAACCTAAGCTCATTGTGCCACATGCTCTAGAGATATCATCATCATAACAATAAAGAGAACATGTTGGAGGGATACATTACTAACTCTCAGACTTTCCTTGCTTTGGAACAGGCTCCCAACCTACATTAAACTGAGTCCCTAACTGACACTCTTCCAGAGGAGCCTTGATGAGTGTATGTGAAACTGAACTGTCACACCATGGATCACTTCATCAGCTCTACTACACAGAGGCCTAAGTAACTAACCCCATGTGTGGTGATAGCTGCACACTCTGGCCATACTAATATATGCCTTCAGGCAGATAGCCTATTACCTACCTATGTACCTATATATATATATATATATATATATATATATATATATGTAGGGGGAACACAGTATAATAAGCCAAAGATGGATGGGCAGAGATGTGTGTAAGAGGGTAACCATGATAGGGAGCCTTCCAGGACTGTCCCACCCAGCACACATCCCAATGGCACAAAAGACATGAGGTGCCCATTTCACCCACTGCACATAATAGCCACCAGTATCTGTAAGCATTACAGTGTATGTGGTCCATGTGCCTGCTGTACAACATGACTGTACAATGAAGTACACATCTACTGTCTGTAGACATGTACCTATCACATAGGTTCATAGGTATGTAGCAGACTATCTTCACGAAGGCATATATTAGCCTAGGCAAGTTGTGCAGCTTTCACCATCCCACTGGGTAGTCTCGCAAGCCCTAGTTCTAATAGTTAGTACCCTAAGCCCCTGTCTAGTGGGGCTGCTGATGTGATGCCTGGTGTGAATTGTCTGTTTCCCATCCACTCATCAAGGTTCCTATTGAAGAGTGTCAGTGAGGGGCTCTGTCTGATGTACATTGGGACTCTGTTCCACAGCAAGGCAAGTGTCTGGGATGATACTCTATCTCCCCAGCATGTTGTATTCATTGTTGTGATGAGGTTCATATCCCTGAAGTGTGTAGTGCGACTCAATTTTGTTATCTGTAGATGGAGCATGTTCAACAGTTATGTGTTGGACATGGCTCTGTATGTTAGGCAGAGTGTGCCTCTGAGTAGGCGGTATGCAATGGAGAACAGATTTAGTTTTACCAGTTGTGTTGCATAATACAACTGTTTAAGGCCAGTAATCCTCTTCAGACCAGTGACAAGTGGAGTACCACAGGGTTCAGTCCTAAGTCCTGTCCTGTTTGCTATCTACTTCCCTGAAGTACAGGCTAACACAAAAGGTCTTTTGCTAATGAAGTTCCCAGATAACTGCAAACTAGGAGCCATAATTGAAACTACTAATGATGTAGACATCCTACAAAAGGGCCTCACTGAGACAGATGCCTAGTGTCACACCCATGGCCTCAAGTTCAATGCCAAAAAGTGCATTGTCATTCCCTTTGGTAAAACTCTGTACCCATGAACTACAATATAGGCGGTAGTATACTTAACACTGAAAGTGTGATAAGAGACCTTGGGACACAAGTGGTCAGTAGACTCTCCTTTGATAATCACATCCCCACAGTAGTCAGGAAATCCTTCTATGTGGCACACCTCATCACAAAAGGTTTCTTATGCAGAAAAAAAGGAGATTTCTCCCCTCTACACATCGCTCATTAGAGCCATTATAGAGTACAACGCCCCTTTTGGTATGTACCTCACAAGACATCTACAACAACTGGAAAGCCCACAGAAATACCTCACAAAGAGGATTAGCTGCCTCAAATACATGCCCTATACAGACCATCTCAAAACACTCCAGCTTTACTCTGTCGCATATCGCCTACTCAGAGGTGATCTCTGCCTAACATCCAAAGCTATGTCAAACACAGAGCTGTTGGATATGCTCCCCTTAAAGAAATCCCAATCTCTCCAAGCTTTGGCTCCAAAACCTGGACCGAAATACAAAAGGAGGGGGGGAGTGTATCCATTTTCATAAAGGGTACTCACACCTCCAGGTTAGTGGCAAAACATGGGGCCTCGGACACCATCCAAGTGCAACTAACAGTGGGCAAAGCTGCTTATCAGATCATAGCCTGCTACAGATCACCTACCTTGTCTCAGGACTGTCATTCAGCATTCCTGAGAACACTGGAAAATATAAAGGCCCTACCAAACACCATGATATTAGGAGATTTCAACTACCCAAACATTGACTGGGAGAATTACTCAAGTACAAACTCCTATGCCCAATGCTTCCTAGAGTTTATAAACTCAAACACCCTGGAACAGCTGGTCACCATGCCCACTAGAGGTGACAACATACTAGACCTGACCATCACCAACATGGGGTATCAGTGTTCCACACTAAAGGTAAACCCCTCACTAGTAAGATCAGATCATAAAGTAATCACACTGGACATCCACATCCCAACTCCACCCCCAGTCAAGGAAACCACTGTGAAAAACTTTTCAAAAGCAAACTTCACACTTCTCAAGACCAAAGTGTAAAGTTTCAAAGCCCCCTTGATACAGGATAATGCTATCCAATCCTCAGAATCCTTTACAAGTGCATTATATGAGCATCTACAGGGATGCATGGATTGAGCCATCCCAAGTAAAACCAAGACTCACTCCTCCAAAAAGAGGAAACCAGTCTGGTGGTCCTTGGCCATAAATAAGCTTTACAACAGAAGGAGGAAACTACTACATGATACAGCAAAATTCCAAAAAAGGAAAGACATCACTGATCATTATTAGGAAGAAACTACGATCGCTCATAAAATCATCCAAGGCCAGTTTCTAAAGAAAAATTGCTAAGGAATCTAAAGATAACCACAAAGCCTTTAGCTATATCAAACATTTAGGTGGCAACTCTCAGATATGCTTTGAACTACTGCAAAATGGCAAAAAATACACTGAACCAACTGACATTGCCAACATCCTGGCATACAGGTTTAGTACAAACCTCACCCCCCTCACCCCCAAAAGGGCCTGTGTCCATCCCAGAAGAATGCAAAGCCCCAGACATCATGGACTTGCAGGTAAAAACAGCCATCTTCAAAGATAAGAACACAGCATCAATGGGACCAGATGGTGTCCCAGGCTGAGTCTTACACGAGCTCCAAAAGGAACTAAACCCTCACCTAAATTCACTGTTCAGACTCAGTCTTACCACAGGCTATGTACCCAGAGAATAGCATACAGCAACAGTCATCCCACTCTACAAAGGTGGTGCCACAACAGAACCTAGGAACTATTGCCCTATAAGCCTGACCAGAAAGGTCTGCAAAGCTAGGGAGCGAATTATCACGGAACTCATAAACAAAGACATTGGGAATGTCCAGACACTGGACCCTACCCAATTCAGCTTTGTTAAAGGCAGATCCTGCCTCCTAAACCTAGTTCACTTCTTTAAAACAGTTACCAAGGCCATAGATGAAGGGAAGGTAGTCTACACAGCCTATCTGGACCTCACTAAGGCCTTTGACACCATTCCCCACTCTGGCATCATAGACAAGCTTACCAGCTTGAACATTAACCCCTATGTCACAAGATGGGTGGCCAACTGGCTCACGGATAGAACACACATGGTCAGAGTTGTGGGTGCCATGTCCGACTCTAAACCAGTCACAAGTGGCATCCCACAAATCTCAGTCCTGGGACTCCTCCTGTTCAGTATATACTTCTCTAAGGTACAGGCAAGCACGGGAGGACTATGGCTGACCAGGTTCGCAGATGACTGCAAACTGGGGGCCATAATTGACTCTCCAGCTGACAGAGACATCCTCCAGAAGGGTCTTACAGAGGTTGATACCTAGTGTCAAAACAATGGCCTCAGGCTGAATGTCAGAAATGCATAGTCATCCCCTTTGGAAAAAACAAAGTGCCCACGAATTACCACATAGGTGGTAATCCACTAGGTACGGAAAATGTAATTAGGGACCTGGGTACCCAGGTAGATAGTAACCTCTCCTTTGATAACCACATTGCCAAAGTGGTTAAATATTCCTTCTATGTAGCCCACCTAATCATGAAAGGGTTCACCTCTAGATCAAGAGAGATCATTGTGCCCCTCTACTTATCACTCATTAGGCCCATAATAGATACAATGACCCATTTGGTATGTACCTTAATTGGCACATGCAACAGCTGGTAGGACCAGAGAAGTACCTCACCAAGAGGATCATGGGCCTCAAAGAGATGCCTTATGCAGCTCGACTAAAGAAACTCCAGCTCTACTCGGTTGCTTACTGCCTGCTCAGAAGTGATCTATGCCTGACGTATAAGGCCATGTCCAATCTGGAATTAATGGACATGCTCCACCTCAAGAAAAACAAATCTCTTAGAGCCGCACGCTCCAGTGAATCAAACCTCAGCAAAGCAATAAACAGGATGTGCTGGACAGATAGATTCCTGTCCCAGAGACTTCCCTCGCTCTGGAACTGAATCCAAGTTGATGTTAGGCAGAGCCCCTCACAGACTCTCTTCAAGAAGAATCTTGACGAGTGGATGGGAAATTGTAAATTTATCCCTGGGATCACTTCAGTGGCCCGGCTAGACAGAGGCCCAGGAAACTAATTTAAAAGGGAGGCGAAAGAAAACACATTCTGGCTAGGCTTATAAATGCCCTTGGGCAGATAGCCTAGTACCTACCTATGAACCTATGAACCTACACGCTCTAGGGACCTAAACCTTGTCACCACAATAAAGATAACATGCCAGAGGGATAGATTCCTGTCGCAGAGACTTCACATGAATAAACTACCTATCTATATCAAACAAAGTTCATCATTAGCACTCTTCAAGAAAAATTCACCCTGGGGATCACTTCTGTGTCCCTGCTTGACAGTGGCACAGGAAAATAAATTTCTTGAGTGGCAAAAGCCAGGGTATCTTTTTGGCTGGGCTTGTATAGGTCCCAGGGCCGTTAGCCTAGTACCTACCTATGAACCTATGAGCCTTTGAGCCTTGCCTAAAAAAGGTAATATGGGAACAGCAAGAGCCTTGGCTAGTATTCAGAAGCATAGGAGCGACAGGTGCAAACCATCTGTAGCGAAGCAACAAGGCTTGTCTATCATGTCATCACAGGCAGACAGAGACTGGATCCCCTTTGAATGACACCAGAAGCTCAGCCAATTGTTGAAGTTGATTATCTTTCTGTTATATTGCAATATCATGTAGGTGAAGGTAAGATGCTACTCAAGGTTTGACCTTGTGTGTGCCAGCATGTGGTGCATCAACCCATATATGATATGGTTATGGCCTATGCATACAATACACTCACAATACACCTAGTATGATAAGCCTGCTGAGGTTAGCAAATGTGAAAAAAACCTTTGTGCAAACTGTCAGCAAGTAATGTCTGTAATCCACCCTGTAACTCCATATTGCTTGCTGAAGTGTAAAGGCGTGCTTAGTTTGGATTAAGAACACGCACTTGCCAACTGTGTGTCTGTGTGTGTGTGTGTGTGTGTGTGTGTGTGTGTGTGTGTGTGTGTGTGTGTGTGTGTGTGTGTCTCTCCCTGGGGAGAGAGCAACCTTTCTGGAGACTACTCACACCCCTTAAAAGTGGTATACTCATCTTTGTCAAGTCTGATGATGTCACCAACCTACAAATATACCTGTGGAAAAGTGAAATCCCAGTAATGTGTATAACATGTCATATAAATGTGTACTGCTGTAGTATCATAATGTAGTTAGGTAGGGGCTTGGATCCTGCACTTGCCAACTGTGTGTGCGTGTCTTCCTATGGAGGAACATCCTTTTTGGAGACTACTCACACACCTTAAAAGTGGTATACTCATCTTTGTCAAGTCTGATGATGTCATCATCCTACAAATATACCCGTGGAAAGATGAAATCCCAGTAATGTATATAGTGCGTCGTGTAAATGCATATTGCTGTAGTTAGGTAGGGGTTTGATTCCTGCACTTTCCAAATTTGTGTGTGCTTCCCTGGGGAAAAGCAACCTTTTTGGAGAATACTCACACTCTTTAAAAGTGGTATACTCATCTTTGACAAGTCTGATGATGTCACCATCCTACAAACATACCTGTGGAAAGATAAATTCCCAGCGATGGGTATAGTAAGTCCTGTAAATGTGTACTTCTGCAGTATCATAGTGTAGGTAGATAGGGGGTTGAATCCTGCATTTGCCAGCTGTGTGGGTGTCTCCTTGGGAAGGAGTAGCCTTTTTGGAAACTAGTCACACCCCTTAAAAGTGGTATACTCATCTTTGACAAATCTGATGATGTCACCATCCTACAAATATACTTGTGGAAAGGTGACATTCTATTAATGTGCATAGCCCATCATGTAAATGCACACTGCTGCATTATCATAATGTAGTTAGGCAAGAGTCTGAATCTTGCACTTGCTGACTGTGTGTGTGTTCTAGCGGTGTGACACTGTTGGCCAATGTGGAGTGGGTTTTGATTTTTCTAGTGTATGACATCTCACAATGACAACTGTATGTGCATTACACATGTAAGGTAGCTGTGGGGCAAATCCATATACATACATGGGACCTCAAGTATTTCATAGGTGGGTACTCTGCTTTCTCCATGAACTCATCTGTTATCTTTGCCAGAGCATGCTGGCACTTTCCAGACCTATGCTTGTGACAAGCTTAGCCGCTGCAGTGATCCCTGGGCTACGTCTTCCATTTCACATCCACTCATCATGGTTTCTACTGAAGAGTGTGAGTGAGGGTTTATGCTTGAGGTATATTTGAAACCTGTTCCAAAGCAAGCAAAGTCTGGCAAAGATGACTAATCATTATAGGTGTGCAACAACCTCTGTGGATCTGCATACAAACCCTTTATTGCTTATGTGCTCCACAGATGGATTTCCAAAACCCTTTGGTAATGGGATTATCAAAGGAGAAATGACCTAACACATGGCTCTATGTATACATTAGTATCTGTTCCATATTTTGGGGGCTATTACATATGTAATACTCTGGGGATACTTTGTTTTGTAAAAGTGGATAACTATGCTTTCTTTGGCTTATAGCTTTACAGCATGAGTTTGACATCAGATATCTGTCTGTATGATACTCTTTTGGAGGATGTGTGTGTCATCTGGAGAATAAAGTATAGCCCACAGTATGCATTGTCATCAAACATGGGCAGACATATCCCTACTGTGTTTACTTGTACCTAAGAAAGCTATATGCCAAACAGGAGTGTTCCCAGGACTGAGTGCAGGTGAATACCACTTGTTACTGGCATAGAATAGTACATGTAGGTTGCAAATGTTACTGTGTGTCCTACATCTGTGCGTCAGTTGTCAAGCCATCATCTAACAATTGTTTATGGTCAGTCTGTTGAGGTTATGTAAAATACCAGTATGTGGGATGGGTATGAATTACTGGTGAGCTATAGCTTGGCTGTCTTGACCTCCCCTCCCTCACCTATAGCCTTGTTGACTGGCTTGAAGTCTACTAGGTGTAGGAGCCATTGTAAAAAAAAAAAAGAAAGCTTTTAAGCCCCCAAGGTTTTTGCAAACCCAAAATTTTTTGGGGGAAGGGAACCCAACCCAAGGCCTTTGGTTCCAAAAATTTAAAAAAAAGGGGGGGTTTAAAAAATCAAAAAAGGGGAAAAAAAGGGACAGAAAGGAACCTGGATCCCCTTTGAATGACACCAGAAGCTCAGCCAATTGTTGAAGTTGATTATCTTTCTGTTATATTGCAATATCATGTAGGTGAAGGTAAGATGCTACTCAAGGTTTGACCTTGTGTGTGCCAGCATGTGGTGCATCAACCCATATATGATATGGTTATGGCCTATGCATACAATACACTCACAATACACCTAGTATGATAAGCCTGCTGAGGTTAGCAAATGTGAAAAAAACCTTTGTGCAAACTGTCAGCAAGTAATGTCTGTAATCCACCCTGTAACTCCATATTGCTTGCTGAAGTGTAAAGACGTACTTAGTTTGGATTAAGAACACCGCACTTGCCAACTGTGTGTCTGTGTGTGTGTGTGTGTGTGTGTGTGTGTGTGTGTGTGTGTGTGTGTGTGTGTGTGTCTCTCCCTAGGGAGAGAGCAACCTTTTTGGAGACTACTCACACCCCTTAAAAGTGGTATACTCATCTTTGTCAAGTCTGATGATGTCACCAACCTACAAATATACCTGTGGAAAAGTGAAATCCCAGTAATGTGTATAGCATGTCATATAAATGTGTACTGCTGTAGTATCATAATGTAGTTAGGTAGGGGCTTGGATCCTGCACTTGCCAACTGTGTGTGCGTGTCTTCCTATGGAGGAGCATCCTTTTTGGAGACTACTCACACACCTTAAAAGTGGTATACTCATCTTTGTCAAGTCTGATGACGTCATCATCCTACAAATATACCTGTGGAAAGATGAAATCCCAGTAATGTATATAGTGTGTCGTGTAAATGCATATTGCTGTAGTTAGGTAGGGGTTTGAATCCTGCACTTTCCAAATTTGTGTGTGTTTCCCTGGGGAAAAGCAACCTTTTTGGAGAATACTCACACCCTTTAAAAGTGGTATACTCATCTTTGACAAGTCTGATGATGTCACCATCCTACAAACATACCTGTGGAAAGATAAATTCCCAGCGATGGGTATAGTAAGTCTTGTAAATGTGTACTTCTGCAGTATCATAGTGTAGGTAGATAGGGGTTTGAATCCTGCACTTGCCAACTGTGTGGGTGTCTCCTTGGGAAAGAGTAGCCTTTTTGGAAACTAGTCACACCCCTTAAAAGTGGTATACTCATCTTTGACAAATCTGATGATGTCACCATCCTACAAATATACTTGTGGAAAGGTGACATTCTAGTAATGTGCATAGCCCATCATGTAAATGCACACTGCTGCATTATCATAATGTAGTTAGGCAAGAGTTTGAATCTTGCACTTGCTGACTGTGTGTGTGTTCCAGTGGTGTGACTCTGTTGGCCAATGTGGAGTGGGTTTTGATTTTTCTAGTGTATGACATCTCACAATGACAACTGTATGTGCATTACACATGTAAGGTAGCTGTGGGACAAATCCATATACATACATGGGACCTCAAGTATTTCATAGGTGGGTACTCTGCTTTCTCCATGAACACATCTGTTATCTTTGCCAGAGCATGCTGGCACTTTCCAGACCTATGCTTGTGACAAGCTTAGCCACTGCAGTGATCCCTGGGCTACGTCTTCCATTTCACATCCACTCATCATGGTTTCTACTGAAGAGTGTGAGTGAGGGTTTATGCTTGAGGTATATTTGAAACCTGTTCCAAAGCAAGCAAAGTCTGGCAAAGATGACTAATCATTATAGGTGTGCAACAACCTCTGTGGATCTGCATACAAACCCTTTATTGCTTATGTGCTCCACAGATGGATTTCCAAAACCCTTTGGTAATGTGATTATCAAAGGAGAAATGACCTAACACATGGCTCTATGTATACATTAGTATCTGTTCCATATTTTGGGGGCTATTACATATGTAATACTCTGGGGATACTTTGTTTTGTAAAAGTGGATAACTATGCTTTCTTTGGCTTATAGCTTTGCAGCATGAGTTTGACACCAGATATCTGTCTGTATGATACTCTTTTGGAGGATGTGTGTGTCATCTGGAGAATAAAGTATAGCCCACAGTATGCATTGTCATCAAACATGAGCAGACATATCCCTACTGTGTTTGCTTGTACCTAAGAAAGCTATATGCCAAACAGGAGTGTTCCCAGGACTGAGTGCAGGTGAATACCACTTGTTACTGGCATAGAATAGTACATGTAAGTTGCAAATGTTACTGTGTCCTACATCTGTGCATCAGTTGTCAAGCCATCATCTAACAATTGTTTATGGTCAGTCTGTTGAGGTTATGTAAAATACCAGTATGTGGGATGAGTATGAATTACTGGTGAGCTATAGCTTGGCTGTCTTGACCTCCCCTCCCTCACCTATAGCCTTGTTGACTGGCTTGAAGTCTACTAGGTGTAGGAGCCATGATCTGGCCTTTAGAGAACCTAAGTGGGTATGGTGCAGTGTTTGCAGATTCATAATGTCTCTGTTAATGAGTTCCATAATGCTGTGCTCCATTGCCTTCCAGATAACATTAGTCTGGCTTATAGGGTGAGAGTTTCCAGGACCTGTTGCAGTTCTACCCTTAATCAGTTTATGTTATCATTTGCACTGGGTGTGATGAGGGTGGACAGGTTTAAAAATATTAGAGAGTCAAGCCAGGTTTGAAGGTTAGTAGACCATGCCAGATAGGCAGGATTAAGTTGGTTTGTACATGTGCTGAGGAGGGATGCAGAGTATATTGTGAAATAGATGCTAAGGATGAAGCCGCCAGGTAACAGGAAAAGAGGAATGCCTAGGATGAGGTTTATGGCTGTGGTGAGAGAGGACATGCAGGTGGATGGCGTGACAGCACAAGATGCAGAGGGCAGGAAGAAATTATGTAAGGTGGCAATCCTTAATGGGAGCATCTGAAAGGAGAAGAAGAAGAAGACATTGTAGCTCAACCCTTGTGGACTGTGAACACTATTACTGTGTGTCATTCCACAAGTATGCAACCTGTATAGAGGCTGCATCTGGACAGAGTGCTTAGGTGAGTGGTGACTTCATATGTCAGCTTGTGTATGACACAGCCAGGGACACTGTCCAGTACCATTGCCACTGTGGTGTGTACTTTGTTAAAGAGATGCTTTAACTAGGGTGCCTGTGAATCCTCAGGTTTTACATTCTTCAGGTCTAGAAATGTGGCCCTTGTGTAATGACAGGGTGGTGAAATCCTCATTCAAACTGTCTGACAAGGAATTGGTAAAGTCAGTCAGATAAGTGTACTTTGTGACCATTTACATTAACTGTGACCCGATCTGAGATTTCTCCTGTAGATTATGAACAACACTGAAGAAAGCTTTAGTGTTGTCTTTGGAATCCTTGCCATTTTGTATTTTGTAGCTTGCCTTGTATGTTTAGTGAGGGATTGTATTTTCCCAATGTACTGACAAGAGAGGTTATCCCTTCTTGGTATGTAACTCTTTTTTGGTACAACTTCACACCTTCTATTATATATTTAATTTATGGCAGGGGTCCATAAGACTAATGCACGTTTACTGTATAACTGAGAATTTCTTGTGTTTGTGATAGCACGGTCCAGGCAACCCTGTAGGTGAACAGTGCGCATTACTAAAGGATTATGCAGCTGGGACAGTGTTAACCTTAGTAATGCAAACCAATGACAGATAGCAACAACAGCATCACCCACAGCACAGTGTCAACCCGTGTCATACAGACACATGCGTACTCAAGTTCCAAAATGTGTGTAGTACAATGCATACTGGCCACCAATAGACAGTATGGAGTGTTAACACTGGCCACTACAGGGCAAGTCACCCTGCCCATGTGTCCAATATGCACTTACATGCAGACAGTGCACCTCCACCATGTTCACAAATGTACACCTGCAAACCTGTTCTGCACACACCCCACACTTACTGTCCACTGTATAACACATGCTGACACAACTACACACATCAGCCAAGTGGCACATGGGCAAACAAAACACAATTGGAATAAACACTGATGGAAACAATGCAACATTGCTAATTACAGCTGTAATGCATCATGCCTGCTCAGCTACACCTTCAAGGATATCATTACACTTTACTGCTGACAACATGCTACACATTCAACCATTGTTATACTTTATTAAAGTCACCCTGTGTATCAGCATCATGTTAGCCTGTTCCTGCATCAGTGTTACAGATGACAGGAGCTGGCACAGGTTTCATCATATGCCCTGGGTGTGTTGTTGGTTTGACAGAGGCCTACACTGAGCCAGACAATCGACACATGTGTGTGAGTGTGTGTGTGGGTGTGTGAGGGCCATGAGTACTGTTATGGGCCAGTGTTGATGTAATGTGTGTGGGTATGTGTTTGCTCTAGGTTTCTGGTTTATGTGAGTGTGTCTGCATCCACACATTTCCACATGTGGCTGCCATATACAGGGATTTGTGAGACAGCTACAGACTGTACATGGCAGGCTTTACAGATTACTGTCTCTGGTCATGGATACAGAACCTGTGCCTGGCAGGGGTGCTACAGAAAGTATCAGGTACTAATCCAGACTGGGTACTATCTGAAGAGGTTGACATATGTCCACTGGATCCAGGTCCCTGCTGGGAATGGCCAGACCCATGAGCACTTGGTCTTCTAGGACGGTCTATGGACAGCCCCTCCCAACATTGCTGGGGCTGGTACTGGCACTATGGGAGTGGCTGTGACTTGCTGGACATCCATGGTGATCTACCAGCTGCTGGTGTTGCTGACATACATCCACGTCGATGTCTCAACCATCCTGCACTGTCCTGACACATGGACATGACATTGTGGAAGACATCCAATGCGTCATCCCAACATCTATCAATGACCTCAGTGTAATTACATATGGCACCTGCTAGGTCATGGATACTGTCATTTACAAAAGTGTTATGAGCCCTCTGTGCCCTTAGTCCCTGTCTGGTGTACTGCTTTATTCATGTATGTGCCTCCATGACAGCCTGGAACATGCGTGTGATAGAAAGAGGTGTGGCACGTCTGCCAGGGGCATAATGACCAGCAGTGCTCTGACAAAAACCCCTGGGCATCTGCCTATGTGGAACTGTTCCAGACATCTGGCTATGGCTGCTGTGTCCTGATACATGTGCCATAGATACTACGCTGTCCTGGCCAGTGGCAACCGTACACTGTCCCTCAGCTAAGGGCAATGGTGATGATGGATGTACAGGCAGTAAGACTGTGTGCATGGATGGGGTGGAGACTTGTGTACTGTCAATTGGTGGCCCAACAACAGACCCTGACAAACCTGCCTGTGCCTCAACACACCTATCCTCATGATCACTGTCTGTCTCAGTGATATCAGGTTTCCTGCTGTACTGAACCAGCCCCACCTCGGCACCTGTGAGAGGGAAACAGGAATCACACTTTAAGACCTGAACATGATTTCAGACCACATGCACACATGCACACACATGCACATGCACACATGCACACATGCGCACATGCATACATGTACATATACAAAAATACACTCCTCCCTAAAGCAGACACACACAACACCTGCAATCTCAGAACATACACAATAGCAGGTGATGGTGGGGTACAGTATCACAAGCAAGACAGTCATATCACACATGTCAGCATGAAGGACATGTGTTTCTCAACAGCATGCAGTGCAAGTGTAGACAGTTCTTGTTACTAACAGTACACATGGCTTTGATGCATGTGTTTTGTTATTAGGTGATGGGCCTCCCCCTGGAACACAATGCATACATGGACCCAAAATTGTTGTGCAGGTATTCAAAACTCTGTAATGTACAGTGCACCATAACTCACAGGTGTACATACCATGCCGGATGTGTATCTCTGTGTTGGATAGGTATCCAATGCTGATTACAGCCTCTGTGCCTTTAGCAAATAATTGTAGACACATTTTTAGCACATGCATGATGAGTATTCATGCAACATCATCAGTGATGCATGGATAATTGATGGAATACCATTCTGCTACATACCCAATGTAGAGAACGTATGGTAAGTGTAGATCATATTGTGGACATGCCAGTGTCATCCATGACATGGCATGCTAAAACACAACTGCATATTTAAACACTACACATACCCAATGTGTGTCATATGACCTAGTCACTCAATAGCATCACAAGACATATATGTGTCAGTTGTGCAAATGGTGATTGGTATGCATATTGTTTAGAGGTGCATATGTGTACACACACGCAACATCGAGGTGTATAGCAATGAAAGTTATGTGTAGTACTGTGATTACAATAACTGGATGGGGTATAGTACCGTAGGCCATCATCATGAAGCATCATGTGGTCATTCAAGGCTACAAATGTTTCCCAAACCAGCACTACTCATGCTGTACCGGAACTGTACTACCTTGGCTACATTCACCATTTCACAACCAGTTGTTACATGAGTTTGTAAGGAGGCCAATATGGAGCATTCCCTGACATGAATGTGTAGTGTGTTGTAGAGTGTTTAAATGCCCCATGATAGGCCTCTACCCCTCAGGTATATTATGTGTAATGTGTGGATGAGATTTTGGATACTGGAGTGTGTCTTTACAGAGGTTTTGGGAATCCTTTATGTGTAGCATGTTAAAATGCTCTGTGTATGACATAGATGTGTATGTTATGTGCATGTTGATTATCAACTGTGCCTATCCAATGGTCACTACAGTCTAGCCACATTTGTTTGAGATGGTCTGGGTATTGCATGTGTTTGAGGCAGCTAATCACATTAGTGAGATGTGTGTGGTCTTACACCAAACATGCACAGCATGCATTATGGGTAGGTGTGTTACATGTGTACATGTTCATCCTTCGGTCAGACTATGCCAAACATTTTAAGCTGTACAAAAGATTCCTCGATGACATAATAGTTTTTTGGACTGGGGGCCAGGACAAGTTAAATGAATTTATGAAATACATGGAGGAAACCACCAGTTTCCTAAAATTTACATACACTTCATCCCACACAAGTATAGCATACTTAGATGTGGAAATTGTAAAAGGGAAAGATACCTTGGAGACCAAAGTGTACAGAAAAAATACATATGTCAACTCATTCCTTCATTTTGATAGTGGACATCCCATTCACTGTAAGAAAAACCTAGAGAAAGGTCAATTCGTCAGGGGATCTAGGATGACCAGTACCGAGGAGGATTTCACCAAAGAATGTAACACACTAGAAGAGATGTTCAGTGATAGAGGATATCCAAAGCAGTTTATCAAGCAATTTAGAAGTGAGGTTACGGAAGCAAGAAGGGGGAGATTTAAACCCATAAAAGGGGTAAAGGAGCAAATAGTGAACGAAAATCACAATGAGCCATTTAAAAAAGAAAACTATAATCAGGCACTAGTTCTATAATACAATGCCCTAAATAGAAAGGTGAAAGAGGTTTTTCAAAAAGAATGGGAGAAGTTTATCACCCTCTCAGACATAGAAGGCCTTTCAGAATTAAATCCAAGGATAGTATACAAAAATTCCACTAACATAAAAAATATTTTAGAAACAGGGAACAACAAGAATAAAAAATTGGGGGAAAGGGCCAATTCAAACAAAGTAGGTACTTACAAATGTGGAAAATGCAGACAATGCGAGTTTATAACAAATCAGGAGAAAATTTATCTAGGCAGCAGGGACCTATGGTTACACAGCAAAGGTTATTTTAATTGCGAGTCTAGGGGCTTGGTTTATTTAGTAATTTGTAAGAAATGTTTATCCTTTTATATAGGTAAGACTGAGAGATCCCTGAAAAAGAGGATCTATGAACACACATACGACATTAAGAAAAAGAAAGAAACCAACGCACTATTTAGACACTCACAATTATGTAAGGAATATGAATATGGATTCTTTGTTTTGGACCAGGTGAAAGTGGACATAAGAGGTGGTCCTTGGGAAGAAAACATTGCCTATAAAGAATTATGGTGGCAATTAAACCTAGAGGCAAATAAAACCCCTGGTTTAAACGAATACATTTCTATCTTACCATTGTTAAAGTTAAAAGCAATGAAGATATAATACAAAAATACCTGCCACAACAAAAAGGACCAGTAGATGGCACTATATACCTTTAAATGTGGAGTTAAATGAAATTAAAAACAAATACACTAATACATACTTAACAGCTCATGATTTCCATACTATATTAGAATAGAACAAAAAATAAGCACAAAAGTCAGATTTAATGAGTCTCAAGTATTTCAGTGACATTTTATTTAGGATATTTAATCACTTGTATTTTAACATGTTTTTTAACTTATTTATTAGTAAGGCAAAGTAGAAAGCACAGGAGAAGGATGCAATTTATTGGTGTGGTTTTAAAATTAAAGGACTGACATGATTGGGTAGTTTTTAATTAAACATGTATAAAAATAGAAGTTGCGTTTTAGCACTTTGTATCTGATGAAGTCACTTGTTGGACGAAAACGCAGATTAATAAAGCGTTCATTTTTGGTTTATCGCACAGTTGGTGGATTCTTTAGTCTGCAGTAGTTTCCTGATCCGTTTGGCTTTTCCTTACATGTGTACATGGCCTACACCTTAACTATGACATGCACTTTTTATTTACAATAATAAATGTAGAACACACTCACAAGCATCTGTCTGCTGCCTTGATGTCACCCCAGAGGGACCTACATAGAGATGAGACAGTTTGTCAGTGGCCACAACTGTGGCATTGCTACTGTGTGTTTGCAATCTTACAGTACAACAACAGTTTACATTCACAGGGCTACAGATTATGTTCCAAATGATCAGCATTGCCCAACAACAGGCTCCATCTTTTAACAACACACTCCACATCTCAAATATGCGTGATCTACCAATACAGATAACAGTAGTCTACAGATATGCCATGTTACCTGCATGCTCCATGTGTACATGCTGGGTGGATCCAACCTCCATCATGGTGTATGTCTGCTGCTGTTATTGTTGGGCAGGTGCTACCAGGCTCAGGAGCAGCTCCTCCACTCTGGTGAGGGGGATGGATATTAACACCACCTCCTGTTGCAAGCTGTTGTCTCTGCACATCAGCAGCACACTGGTGGACATGTCTGAGAAGATCACTGCAGTGGGTGGCATACCTACTCATATGTGCAATTATGCAGGTCTACCTCATTTACCCTGCAGACATCTTGCCACATTGTACTACGCTCATGCTGGTCCTGGCTGGTTTGTGAGAACATGAGACTGTAGTGCTGAATCATACTGGTAGTAATTATATCATCTTTAGCACTACTGTAACTGGGGTTCCTGCAATGCGCCATGATCTCTGGAAGACATAAATATGAAAATATGTCTGAGCAAGTCATATGGCACATTTAACATTATACAGTACATATATCACTGAACTGCCATATATAGCAACCTATTTGCTAACCGAGAGTGAAACACTTTAACTGCCACTTATCACTGCTCACCCCACAACTGCTTGGAAGTGTCTGGCTCACTCTCTATCTAATGATCCATGTTCTGCACAGCAACAAAATAAAATCACTATATAGGACTATACAAGAGTACCTGGCACACTGTATGCAACACGATGCACCACCTAGCCACAGCAGATATATATCAAGCTGATGTGTAAAGAAATATATCATCCATCACAATGAGTGTAAGGTCCAGTAAATGTATTACTATTGTACCACACAACTTGTTGATGGCAAACCCGTGGCCAAAATATGTGCACAACTGGGAATTTTGGTTGCATACTGCTGTAGTACACTATGAATGTTGCTAGATATGCAGTTATATGTCTTGCCACACATATGTCAAAGGACATGTTACAGACATACCCACACACACATCAGACATAATTACAGGACACAAAGGTATGACAACCCAGATAAGCTTTCAGTGTGTACTATACAGTACTGTGTGTCAGTACTTAAACAACCTTAATCTTGAGAAATGTAATCTGTGATGAATACAGGGATCACACAAAACAATGGATGCAAGCAATGTGGACATACACCATACTTTGCTGTACAGACCAGAGCTTCAAGTAGTACTACAGGACACACAGGATTTGGATTCAACATCAGTATCAATCAATAATCATAGATGTAGTGCTTTAGCCTCCAATGACACACCCTAGTTAAAACCTAGGGACTTAATCACACTGTATGCAATAGCACCTTTTCTGCCTAGCAACAGAATTCACAGCTTTTGCTAGGATCAAAGCAAGGACCCATAATACCATGACATAAACAGTTTCCCACTAAGCTATCCCACAGATACATATCTTTGATATCTTCACAAACACATTGACCATCACAGTCAGTCAACAGTACAGAGAATCTATTGCAACAAGTAGATGTAGGTGTGTATGATTATATATAATTTTATATATATATATATATATATATATATATATATATATATATATATATATATATACATATCCACATCCATTGGTGTACATATGCATATATATGTAGGCACATATACATTTTACCTTTCATAGTGAGAATATCAATTATACAAAGGATGTGAGGTATACAGTAATGTAATAAAATCGCACAGTATTGCAATAAATGCATTGAAGGTGTTCACAGCCCAGGTAGCTTTAGCAGGCCTCACCGGCTTCAACGTTGCAAACTGAAAAAAACACCCACAGTGATTAACCACCACATGTCATATACCAGCACTGTATGCTGCCTTGCTTGTCACACACTAAAACCTACATACAAATATGCGCATACTAACCTTCACCAACATATATATCTCCACCCTTCACAAACAGTTGCAATATGTCCCCTGCCCTATGCACATATACAGATGTCAATATATATGACACATATATATTTCCCTGTATGTATGTGGCATACACACACAAGGTCCACACTGTTGTAAGCCCCTGGACCTCACAGCTGAACTGTTGGGCCTGCTGCAATACAAACAGGTGTCAAATATGAACACACACTAACATTAGGGGGGTATATATGGCAACATATGCTAGATAAGCATACTAGTCTGCTACATCAGTTGCCAATGCTAAGCTACACCTTAATATGACTATCATGCATGTGTTGTTCTGTCACACCCATGTTTATATAATGCCAGCGCTAATCCCCCCAACAACGATTGGCCACACTACTGTACAGAACACAGATAACGTGGATTAGATCTTTGACATTTAATACTGAGCTACACATTTCACAGGTATGTCCCACTGCCCACAGGTACACACTGTATTGTCCATAGCAGTAGTTAAGCAGAACATCTATGCATAAATAAGTACTGCTGCCACATATGAATGGTTCACATTATGTAGACTATTTTTCAATAACATCTACTACATGCCAACAAATACATATGTGTCACATACCTTTCGTTTGTATGATTTCGTAATATTTCCTTTTCCTTTTCTTTTTCCTTTTCTCTCTCTCTCTCTCTCTCTCTCTCTCTCTGTCAGTCTCTGCAATAGAGTGATTGAGTTTGTTGGCAAAGATTGCAGCCTGCTTTTGTAGGTATTTGCACATTAGCATGTGATGGCCTATGCACCAATTAGAGGCCACCATTTGCTAATTGCATGCAAACTGCTGTGTAGTAATTGCAGTAATCACTGTCATAGCAACCCAGTACTATAAATTGCTAACTCAGGTAGGCGTGGCCCTTTCAGCTTTCCAAGATGGAGATCATCCTTGTTTGCTGTGGACATCATTGTTTAAGACAGAAGGTTGGTATAGTTCTTATATCAGAAGCAAGGGGAGTAGCCAGAGAGTTACATTTTGTACTTAGACCTAATGTTGCTGCTTCCGGTACCCACTTGTCAGTGTAGAAATGTACTGACCCCTCAAAATGCTACCCCAAGATACATGGAAAGATGTAATTTCTTTTCAACTTTTACAATTAAATGCCATACAAAGCTAGTTATTGAGATGTATTCCTTTGGCACAAGAATTGTTTGTGAACTGCTATACTGTGAATATTCATTTACTCAGTTCTAAATAGTTTGTGCTTTTTTAATGTTGACATTGGCACAATCTGCTCAGAAAAAATGGACACAATTTAGTACTGTGAGTATGCTTACCTACATCCTTGGTAGACCCTGCACACACAGGTATATTCTACATTTGGGTAGGGGTGCAGAAGTACAGAGCGCATAAGTATTATTGTATGGATTTTATCTTGCTGGACTTTCAGAGTTGCTGTGTACATGTTAGTTTATCAAGGCAAGTAGTCTGTCTGTGTAACTCCCAACTGTGGACCTGTCCACATGATAGCCAGGGAATAGCCTGTTATGTTTTTGTCTGTGAACCACACAGGTCTTTTCAGCAATAGAGCAATGGCATTGTTACAGTTGGTTGCTACCAGTACATGGCTACATCCATTTGTATTTCAGTGTTATATTCCTACATAAGGGTATGCTTCCGAAACTCCTTCCAAAGCTATTTGCACAGTATGTAACATCAGAAAGGCTGATATGCCTCTGTGTTTCTGCCTCTGCCAGACCTCTCAAACACTCAGGTACATATTCAAACAGACTCAGGGAAAAGTAAAGAAAAAGTCAGGGACACCTTTAAAATATTAGTGCCATTAAGTTGAAACATTGAGAGAATCAGAGCATATGAATTAATACACCTTTTCTGAAGTAAAAGAAGTGTCTAACTCTAAATTATTGTCATTATTCATTAAGTGTAATTCACCACCTTTCTGGGCAAAGTCAGTAGTTTTAGGAGAGATTCAGAGGGACGGAGCTAAATTTTGTGTCAAAATCAGGGACATCCCTGAAAATTAGGGACAGTTGGGAGGTATGGCCTCTGCCCTAAACAGATATGCCAGTGTCTGTCCTGCTGTGATACTGTGCGGGGTTGTAAAGTGATGGTGTAACATTATTTCCTGCTAGAATGGCTGCTTCTCTTATCACAGTCATGTAATCACAACTGTTGGTAAAGATCCACAGAACAAGTTGTGTGGTATGGTATTCCTATTTTTCCTTTACATTCACTCATTCTGATGCATGATATATTTATTTCAGCTCCATCTTGTATATCTGCTGTGGCTTAGTGGTACCTCATGTTGTGTAGTGTGTACAAGGTCTTGGGTTTGAAACTTACAGAGGTGCTTTATTTTGCTCCTGAACAGAACAAGGGCCCTCACATACAGAGTGACTAAGGCACTTTTAAGCAGTTGTAAGCAGGTTAGTGCAATGCTTAGCAATGCTTAACTAAGCACAAACAAGTGCACACTTGCACAAACCCGCTAACTACTGCTCAATAGTGCTTACTCCTGCTAACCTCCGCGCTCATTTCATTGAAAAAAAAGAAAAATGGGGAGATAGGAAAGTGGTGAAAAAGGGGCACAAAGAGGGAAAGACAGTATGGAAAGTAGCTCAGGATGTGCAGGACGGGTGTAGGGAAGGTCCATAGCTGCCCATTTCTTTAACAGCAACAGCTGTGCATATGGAATAAATTTGGAGGTAGATATGAAACCTTCAACCCCTGAGAGAGGGGTGAGGACAACAAAGTATGCTGTAATGCCAATTAAATTACATTTTATGTGTCCAGTGGACATTTGTGCAAAATGGACAGCTATGTATGGGGCGTAATTTTTTTTTTTTGGCAACAGATTGTCCTTTTTCTTTCAGGTGAGAGTGGAATGTGGAGTAAGGAAGTAAGTATATTTGGGGAGGTATGTTGGGGAGGTAAACAGACAAGACAAACAAGATGCATACAGGGGTGATATATGACACATGTGGTGGGTGAACACCTTTGACGGGGAGGGATGTTTGGAAATCGCAAGACCATGAGCCCATAGATGGAAGCAGTGGGACTGAGGTCCCCACCCATGGGCAGTCACCACTGCATCTTCACAGCCCAGAGGGTGGCTGTGCTGGGGGCTGCCTAGGAGGGGCAGGCTGACCTGGGAGTTGCGCCACCAGTGCCTCAAGCTGGTGTAGAGGTTCTGCAACAGAACGTTCAATCTCGCTATGCACCACAGCCTGGACCATTCAAAGGGTGATAGGTGGCCCTCCTCCACCCATGCTTGCATGGGGGGGGTGGGCCCCATCCCCTGCAATGCTTCCACCTGAAGGTGGCACAGGGCCAACAGAGGAGGAGGTCACAGGCTGGGCACCAGACCTGCTGGTCCCAGGTGCCATGGCCAGCTGATTTGGGACAGGTGGGTCCCTGGGACCGGCCTTCCCATACGAACTATGCTTTGGAGGGTTTAATAAAGGTATGGGTTAGTAACAGTCAACAGCATTCCCAACTAGTTATAACAGCATGCAGAAGTATTCCCATTAACCCAACACACCATATTTTCAACAGTTGAAAAGCAAGCATAACACATGCATATATAGAACAATAGTGTACATTACAACAGCATGTAGGTTGACTTGATGGCAACAGGCCACTAATATTGTGGTATTTTAACTGGGCACATGCATAGAAATAAATGCATATATTTATAAACCAAAAGGACATATATCCCAACAAATGTTTTGAGATTAAACATACTGATTGAGGTGTGGAATTGCATTTTTATACACATACATTAGGGTGGAAAAGGATAGCTCAATTAACAACTTATATATCCTTCTAAGTTTCACTACATTCCTATTAACTGCAGTTATATGTCCATTACATGTATTATTACACTACCCAATGTCCTTATATTGTGCAACTGGATTTTGCTAGATCATTATATACATGATCTGTATCTTACATACAAACTGTCCAAGATGCAGATGTTACTGCTACATATTTTGAGAGTTGCTCACACACACTACTGCTAAGATGGTACACTGACAGCTCTACTTTCATATAATTATCTAGATATGTTCTGGTGAAAGTATCCGTTATATGTTAACAGCTCCCTACATTTCTGGCAGCACACTGACACTTCTGGGGAACACAATACCAAGCTATTCATGTGCCAGATTAACCTGTATATGCTGGGCATGCACCAACAGTTGAGGGCTGTAAATATGCATAAAAGCTACTGGCACTCCCTTCATCCACGTTATATGGGCCCACCCAAGTGTGGGTTAACACTGCTTAATACAACAGTACTATTTGTAAAATGCAACAGTACAACAACATATCAAAGAAAATGACACAGACACACTCCAGGAATTATACATTTATTAAAGGATCATTACACCTTTATTTATTGGGTTAAAACACTTTTTGAAGGCTCTCTCATTTATTTTATATAACAGTACATGCAGAATAATTACTAACCTGCCTGATGATGCAGCCTTTGCAACATATCTTCAATCATAGCCCAGACACCTGTAGCTGTGAAGTAAATGCAGTGACTCCTGGATCCACCGGTCCAGTTGATCTTCCTTAAGTCACTTCAGGTCAGAATAATGGTGCCTGACCTGCTCACCAGTCTGAGGAACACCAGTGGCACTGGTGAGATCACGAGCAAGACTGTTCCAGGCCTCTGTTTTATATTGGGTGCCCTGGTACTGGCCCCGTAGCAGTCTTTCCTTATGATTGTGGACAAGGAGCCAAACCATTAGTTTGGTCTCCTCAATGCCCAAGCGTTGTGCTTGAAATCGAGTGCCTTCTCCAACACCGGTCATGCTGACTGCAGAAGGGAGCTACAACCAGTTATGGCAAGTATTCCCACCTGTGGAGCTTAAATATGCCTCATTTCCCACACTTATTTGTGATTGGCCAGTTTTGAAAAAATTCAGCTGTAGGCACACCTACTTAGCCGACGTTTGCAATGTTTAACATTCCTTTGATAAATATGTGACTGTTGAAAGTGCATGGTTATGCAATGCTGTCATGGCTTAGTGGTTATGTACTGTGACTATAGTGCACAGTATACTGAGTTTGAGCTCTGTCACTGCTTTTTATTTTCCTACTGGCCAGGCCTGAATTACTAAGGTACAGTAAAGCAGGTGTGGCTGTGTTTAGCCGACTTTGCTCGACTTTGCCCAACATTGCATGACATTGCTCGACGTTGCGCTGGTTAGAGTGGTGTGCAGCTATACACAAGTACATTGCACTTGTTAACGCGTTGCTCAGCTACGAGCAATTGGTTTTAAATATGCTAAAGACTGCTAAAATGTGCTTAGCAGTGCTTCATATTGCTTAAAATAAGTTACTCATGCCTCAGAATGCATAACCATTTCACCTTCATAGATATATATAATTCGTTCACTACTACATATAACATTTGAATGCTTTTTACAAAACTTATACATGATAAATGTCAGGAAAAATCTTTGTATACAGATTTCTAACAGAAAATGGAACGTGCAGTAGTGGGACTCGAACCGGGAATGCCTCTTTTTTGTGAGAAGGCTCTAACCATTATGCTATCACTATTTTGCTTAATTTGTATATTTTTTTCTTATTATCCTCTTAGGTGTCTAAGATGCTAACTGCAGCTAAGCAATGGGCAATCCCACGCAAATATGGGCAGCTATATCAGAAATAAAACAAAAAAAAAATTTTCTTTAAATTTTTAAATTTTTACGAGGTTTAACATATGGGGGAGTGTAGTGTTACAATGTACACATGTGAGTGGACTCACTCATGTAACTCGACATTTCTTGGTTTTTGTCAGTGCAAGGGCATGGATTTTTGGACTACTCGGCAGTCCGACACACCCCCTACACTCGTCCATGCTCCATGTAAGCTTTAGAGTTGAGGCAGCACACCCTCATTAATATGCATGGCGCGCTGCCGTCATACTCTTAGACTGGTGTTTCCATGTAAGACTAATCTAGTCTTACACGGAAGATTAGTAGATTAGTTGAAGTAATTGCACTTTGTGAATAACTGCTTACAGCACACTGAAATGTCTCCAAAATGGCAGTACCTTGCTAGGCAATTTTTTACAGTACAAGAAGCACTCTGTAATGGTGGTACTTTGCAAATAGACACACCCAGCACAAGAAACTTTTTGAAATAGCTATACTTTGAATTTCACAAAATAGTTGCACTTTACACACAATAAACTCTTCAAAATACATGCACAGTAATAAGCACACTCTGTAAGCATGTTTGCACACTTTGAGATCCTTCAAATAACTTTAGTTGTGCCCTTGATACAATACAAAGTTGTAGTTATGCCCAAACACAGCACTTTGCCAAAACACATACAGTTGCTTTGCTTTATATTTGCTTAATGTGCCCTTTCTTTTCTTATTGCAATTGTTTTGCTCGTTTAAGCCTATCCCATACCCAATGTACTTTGCTTGTGCTTGTCTTACTCTGAACATGCCCAACTTTGCCTTAAACCCACTAGTTTTGCTTTAAACATACTTGCTTTTTTGCTTTAAACATGCTCATTTTTACTTTACTGTTAATTGTTTTATCAAATACTTTTATCTTAAACATTTTCTTTAGTTAACAGACTTTTCATGCTTTCCACTTTCATGATAATGTGGTTTGAGCCCTTGTAATGCCCCTTTTTCATCTTTCGTATTATATAAATAGTTTATGTTATTTCTCATTATCATTAATTCTTTCTGGCTATGTATGTGTTCTTTTCACTCATTTTCATCTTCACTGTTGTCTTTGCACCTCATGGTTCTCTCTTTAATCCCGGTTCTGGCACCATGTCACTTTTGTGTATGAGACATGAAAAAAGAGTCCTCATGGGTTCTGTTCAAGCAGCTTTATTTTATACAAATACATCAGTATAGAAACTTATTGAGTTAAACTTAGATAACTAATATACAAACTAACAATGATATGCATGTTCTTTTTCTGGCTGCTTCTTCAAAGTGGCTTTGGGGATTGCACATGTCTAGAATTTATATGTGCACATACAGCCTCACATGTTTCTTAAAGACATAGCATACACATACTTGCACTATGATCTACAGCATCCATGTAGACTCCATGCTGACTTTTCCTGTGGATTTCAAAACGTTTTGGAGTACAGACATGGAAAGTTTACACACACAGAATGTTAGTAGCTGCTGCTGCTTTAAAACATTTGTATGTACTAGAGGTTGAATCCAATTTTGCTGCTTCTGCCAATAGGCCTTGGCCAAGAAGGAGAAAAGTTTTCAGGCCATGTTTAATTTATAACAACCTACATGACATGGAAATTGTAGAGCACTACAGGGTAAACAGAAACATACTAAGGAACTCTGTGACCTCTGCCACCCTCAACTCAGAGCAAGAGCCAGCAGAGGGAAAACCATCCCAATGGAAGAAAAATGTATGTGTAGTCCTTAGAATCTTAGCTACAGGTACCTTTCAAAGCCAACAGTGGATATTCTGGGGGTGTCATAGGCATCAGCATCCAGGATCCTCCACCGGTTCCAGGATGCTACGCTCCAACATGCCAGTGAACACATATATTTTCCCTGTAGTTCTGAGGACAAGGACAAAAATATGCAACAGTTCTACCTGGTAGTGCATTACCCTGAGTACTAAGTGACATAGACTGCACTCATGTAGAAATGAAGGCACCACCTAAGGAACAGGGTAGGCTCTATATTAACAGAAAGGGTTACCACTCTATCAACTGTCAAGTTGTGTGTAATGCAAAGGGAAAATCTTGAACATGTGTGCTGGCAACCCTGGCAGTTACCACAACTCACATATCTGGCACACCTCAAAAACTGTACTAGATATTTCCTTAGGGGGATATTCCACAGGGTTATTTACTGGGGGATGCAGGCTATGCACTGTAACCATGTGGCTGATGACACCCATGAGAAATGCACACACACCCACAAAAGAATTCCATAATGAGGCATACGCTCAAACCAGAAATGTCAGAGAGAATGTGTTTGGGCTGCTGAAGTCATGGTTCTGGTGTCTAGATAAATCTGGGGGAGCCCTGAAGTACAATTCATGGAGATGTACTGAAATCTTCACAGTATGTGCCATACTACACAACATAATCCTGAGGAAACAGCTGCAGCAGTATCAGCAAGGGGAAGGACCAGACATCCCACCACCAATGCTAAAGTCACCACAGCAACAGGCAGATGAGCAGTCAGAGGGGGAACCAGCAGCTGCTGTGGATGTAGGCAGAAACAGGTGTTTTCAGTATCCCCTTGCATTGCCTAAGAGACAATGCATAGCACACTAGCTCACCACCTAAGGGCCTCAAACCTTCTCCCTACTCACATACATATAGTAACACTGATGCCAGGCAACTCAGACAAACTTTACCTCCCCATGTATTGGCTGTCTACTGCATGCATCAGACAGGGTCAGCCCTGAACTAACATTGTGGCAACTGATGCATTTACAAGGTAAGTCCTGAATCTAGAGTGCTCTGTATTGTTTAATAATTTTATGGCATATCATTGTATTTCATCACTTGGTACAGTAAGCAAGTAAAAGGTGAAAGATTTCTGCAGAAATTACCTTAACATCTTACATCAGATTCTTATTTGATTTATATCTGCCAATTAGTAAGTAGAAGACCTCAAGTTTCAAAGATTCACACAATCATACCTCTGAAAATGATCACTCCATGCCCTCAATTTAGCACCATATGATTGTACTGGAAAATAATTAAAAAAAGAATTTAGAAAGTAATGATACACATTGCAGTTTCTGACTTCACAAATCTCACAAGTCCAAACAACAAGCAGAATGCAAAACAAGAAGAGTAACAAGAGCAACATATCCTTGTTTGTGCCATAGCAGTAACTCACCTTTGCCCCCCCAAAAGAACAGTCCATTCTTGTTTGTGCCATAACAGGAACTCACCTTTGCTTGCCTCCAAAAGAGCAGTCTGTGCTTATTTGTGCCATCCAACCTGCCCTTAAGCTGTTGGGAACTGCATATCATATTATTCCCAATTAATATCCTCACACATTTGAAAGCCAATGATTTAGAATGGCTTACACCCTGCACGTCTCAGAGTACTGGTCAGATAACTTATGAATGACCAAGAAATGCAATAAGACAGAGCTGTATATTTGCAAGCAATAATCATAACAGGTTGTGTGATCATTAAGTGCACTATGTCCAAATATAATAAATGTACAAAAAAAACAGTTTATGCTTCGATATCAGTGTACTTTCTGTTGCACTTGGTTTTGTGAAGAATGACTTTAGTGCTTTTCTGCAAAGCTGTTTGTGTGGCAAAGGGGGATAAGGCACCCATCCTGTTTTCTGAAGATGCATTGGAGTAAGAGTTGAAATCCAGACCAATGTAGACATATCTCATATGTGCTACCATTTTCTAAATTGTATGTCATAGATTGCTTTTCCTCATTTCAACTATTTTTCCTTTTCTTTGCCAGTGTTTGAACGATACAGTGCTTACTGCAAACGGGCTTGGCTGTGCTTATCTCATTCAGTAGAAGTGGGGCAGTGCACAAGATGGATGAATGGACCATCCAGGTAGCAGACAAGACACAGATAGCCACAAATATTTATGTATTTATTTATTTAACATTTGTTTACAAAGAAAGTCTTACTTGGACTGAGCCAATTTTCAGTGGAGGCTTGGGGAGAAACACTTCAGAAGCATGTATTTTGTAATGTGGGAGGAAAATGAAGTACCCAGAAGAAACCCACATGAATACAAGGAGGACATGCAGACTCTGCACATGAAAATAGTACAAAGTATACTGACTGACATTCATATATTTGATAAATGGGCAATACATAGATACATAAATAAGTAAATAACTGACACAATATTAGTGTCTTAGCCCTCATACATATAAAAATTAATATCAGCTACACTATGTCAAGTGTTATAAGTGAGAGTGACTATAATGGAAAGTGGAACAACCATGTATATCTCAATTGTAAAAGCAAGTATGCATGCATTAGTCTGTAATACAAACCAAGAGTACAATATTAGACTTTAGTCAGAGGTAGTGGGTTCAAACCTCATTTCCCAACTATACAATACTGTTAATTATTAAATGTATGTGTAACTTAAAGGATCAAAGTAAAAGCTCTATACCAGTGGCCCACATACCCTGCTGTAAACTATTTTCTGTATAACTGCAACAAGCATATGTGCAACATATGCAAATGTAAAGGAGTACTTGCTGCAATCTGTAGTAATGCATGCATCTGGTAGGTAGTAGTAAAGGTATGTAATACAAATATCTGTTAGAGTGGAGTTAGGTTAAGAGTAAAGGTTAATAAGAGAAAGTCAAAGAAATAATTGTATTAATGCAGTGTATATTACATATGACAGTAGTAATCTTATTTCTTTTTTTTTCTCTCACCCCAGCCCTTATCTCTATCATTTTTTTTTGTTTTATATTACGTGCCATCAAAATGTGTCCATGTCATCCATGTATACCACATCATGAAATGCTCCACAGCACAGAGGGGTAGCTCTCCCCCACAAGATCTGCATGCCCCCACTCCTTCATCTCTGACACCATTGCCCAACATGTCTGGGAGCCATCCTGGTAGCACCACATCTGCTGCCATTGAACTACCTGCCCCCTCAGGTAGTTCTGCCCTGGAGGATAGTCCAGGGAACCATCATCTCTGGCAGCTCACCCTCTGGGTGCAGTGGCAGAGGTGGTAAGTTTAACACCCATGCTGAGCTGCCAGAGATGGTGCATGGGGTTGTGTGCTACACTGTTGGTGCACACCTATGTCAGATGGAGGGCTGCTGTCCCTCAATTTACATAGGACCAGGAGGAGGAGAAAGAGACATTGAGGGCTGCAGCTAGTGGCGGAGTGATGTGTCAGTGATAATGGTCCAGTGGGTGAGGACTCAATTTTCACTGTCGCTCAGCGTGATGACCATGGGTCCTTGATTTCCCCAACCTCACCCCATCTATGGTGTCCACCGACCTCTTGGGTCCATCACTATCCCTTCCTCTTCTCTTGTTTTTCTTATCCATCTACAATTGCCTTCTAACTTAGGTTCATAGGTGTATACTAGGCTAACAGCCACAATGGCCTTTTTAAGCCTAGCCATGCATCCTAAATCTTTGACAAGTTCTGATACCCTTGATTAGTGTAAGCAGAGGTTTGGGAGATAAAATATTTACAAGCAGGGGCCTAGGATTTGAAACATTTACAGGTTGCCTGTGTCTATTAGAGACATAGGTGACAAACCAGGGATTAAATTTCCTGTTCCCCTTCCAGTTGTTGAATTGGGTTAGGGAGGAACTCTGCTTAACATGGATGGGGAGATTGTTCCATAGATAGGTTAGTCTCTAGGATACATACCTGTCTCTCCAGCAGGTCCTATTTATATCACAGGTGAGGTGTAAGTCTTTACAGTGGATCATTCTGGTGCTGTTTGTTTTTTGGATACGCAGGAGGTCCATCAGCATGAGGTCTGATAATGCCCTGTGTGCCAGGCATAGATCTCCCCTCAAAAGCCTATAGAAGACAGAATACAAATATAGGCTCTTTAGATGGTCTGCATAGGACATTTTACTTACTCCCTGTATTCTTTTAGTGAGTAACCTCTGTGGATGTTCCAGTTGTTGGATATGCCTGGTTAGGTACATACCAAAGGGGGCATTGTACTCATCTTAACCAACTTACCAGACCCAGACATACATACATCCCTTCCCCAACATTCTGATCTCTCTCATAAAAAAAAATGGGCACATCTCCTACAAAAGAATAAAAATCAAAAAATCATCCCATACATAGCTCTCCACTTCACACGTGTCTTCTTGACATATTTGATTTGATCCAATTGGCTATACAACATGTCTGTGTTGTGTTAGCCCCTCTCTCTAGAGGTGGCAGTCCAGATTCAGCTAATATTCTGCATATATTATCATTTTTTACTGTTGAAGAAATGGATAGCTACAGTTCTTTCCTATCTCCCTCTTGCACATTCCTGTATTGCTTTCCATTTGCTCTACACCCTGCTTGCTCCATATTTCACCACTGTCCTTTTTTCCCCATTTCTTTTCTTTAATGCAGAAGCACATAATGGGGTGCATCATGAACCAATACACAACGATAGCAGAAAGTACTTAAAAGTGTTAGATATAACTGTATTCGAACCAGTGCCATCTGGCTCCAAAAAGGAATGCATCACTGCATTACGTGCATTAACAGATGCTCCCACAAAGTCAGTTGAGTAGCAGGTGTACTCTACAGACTCAATACTAACTGTCATAGTTTAGCAATGTTGACACTGGAATGGTTACCTGAGATTCCCATATTTACTAATCATTCATAAGTTATCCCTTTTGCTGCGCAAATAAGATAAGTCTAACTTGACACACCCCCTGATGTAAGCATTCACAGTTGCCGCCCATTAAACACAAACACTGAGGGAGTGCCTACATGATGTGTACATCAGCTAATTAACATGCACATGTTGGTGTGAATGACTTGAAACATACATTCCTGGACTATATAAAGAGAGACATGATTGAGCTGTCAGAGTATGTTTCCTAGGCAGGTATGACCCTAGCCCTAAGCAGCATCCAACCTTCACCAAGAATGATGCCACAATACCAACAAAAAATAACTGACTTCAACAATTGGCTTAGTTTTTGGTGTCATTCCAAGGGGATCCAGTATCTGTCTGTCTGGGATGACATGATTGACAGGCCTCAATACTTTGCCAGAGATGGCCTTCACCTGTCACCCCTGGGATTCAAGATTCTGGCCAAGGCTCTTGCCTCTCCCAGTGTGCCTTTTTCGGCAATGTTCCAAAGACAAATCTTCCAACATAAAAGGTCTGTTAAAAAGCAAATTGAAGGTCATGATGCTTAATACTAGAAGCCTTAACCTGAAAATGCACTCACTGGAGGTTCCCCTCACACTGGAAGATGCCAACATCTGTGCAACCACAGAAACTTGGTTCAAGCCTGTGGAGAGCAGCCCTGCTTACCAGGCTATACCTCATTCCACACATTCTGACCACAAAATGAGGTTGGGAATACTAAGGGTGTTGGAGCCTCTCTCTTCATTAAATACAAGCACACCTCCAGACTGATTCACCAGCATGATACATTAGAACTATACCAGGTGCAACTGACAGTTGGCAAGGCACCCATTCAAGTTATAGCCAACTATTGACCCTCCACCCCTTGACTCAGGATACCCACTCCTCCTGTCTGGACATACTTGACTCCATCAAGGTACCGCCTAACACCCTGATCCTTGGTGAGTTCAGTTATTCCACAATAGACTGGGTAAACTATTCCTGCACTAATGCACTCACCCAATGATTCCTGGATTTCAACAGTTTTAGCCCACTAGACCAGCTTGTCTCATTTCGCACAAGGGGAGATAACATTCAGGACTTGGTTCTCAACAACATGGGTGACCATTGCACCACTCCCATAGTAAGTTCTTCCCTGGTGAAATCAGATCATCGGTCTATTTCATTCATAGTTTCTTTCCCGCCCCACCTGCCCAGCTGTAACCAGGCTAATAAACTTCTCAAAAGCTGACTACAGCCTCCTAAGGAAGGGTATCAGTAGCTTCACACCACTGACCCCCTCAGTGGATGCAGACAACTATATTGAACAGTACACCAATGCAGTATACAAGCAGCTGTACAACTGCATGGATTCAACCATACCCAACAGAACTAAAACCTGCTCTAGAAGGAAACACAAACCTACCTGGTGGACATCCTCTATAAACAGCCTTTACAACAAAAGGAAAAAATATATATCGAGGGTAAAAAAGCACAAATTCCCAAATGGAAAAACTCCCTCTTTAGTCTCAACAAGAAAGTTAGATCACCAGTGAAAACCTGCAAAGCAATTATGAATCAAAACTAGCCTCTGAAAAAAAATGGAAACCACAAAGCCTTCTTCAGTTACATCAGAAACCTCCATGGCAAAGCCCAGGTTTGTTATGAATTAGTACTTAACGGTATCACTTACACTGATCCTGTTGACTTAGCCAACCTGCTAACAGATAGGTTCAGTTCAAACCTCACCCTATTATCCTTCCCCAAGGCCCAGTCAACATCCTCGATACTCATCCTGTACCTCACATCTACGTAGATCAATTGTTAAAGACCCTATTCATGGCAAAGAACACAGCTCGTATGGAAGCTGACAGTATCTTAGGCTGTATTCTGCACCACTGAGCACCCTATTCAACCTCAGCCTAAGTACATGTTTCATTCTAGCAGAGTAGAGAACTGCCATTGTCATCCTACTGCACAAATGTGGTGCCACTACTGACCCTGGAAACTATTGCCCCATTAGCTTGACAAGTCTGATCTGTAAAGCCATGGAGCATATTTTTATGGATTTCATAAACAAGGACATAGGCAATCTCCAAGCACTTGACGTCACCTAGTTCAGATTTGTCAAGGGCAGAGCTTGCCTGTTGAACCTGGTTGACTTATTTCAGACTGTCACCAAGGACCAAGATAAGGGAAAGTCAGTACATACAGCTTACCTTGATTTGGCCAAAGCCTTTGACACAATCCACCACTTGGCCATCATCAAAAAGCTAACACAACTTGGAGTAAATCCCTATCTCACCAGGTGGGTTGTCAACTGGCTCACTGATAGGACTCACAAGATCAAAAAATGTGCTTCCACCTCCAACAGCAGACCTGTGGTGTTCCCTAGCAATCTGTCCTGTGACCCTTACTGTTTGGCATCTACTTTTCAGAAGTTCACGCAAAGAAAAAAGGCCTGTGACTGACCAGGTTTGTGGATGACTGTAAGTTGGGTGCTATCATTGACTCCCCAAATGGTGTTAACATACTACAAGAGGGTCACACAGCAATAAATGACTGGTGCCAGAGTCATGGCTTTAAGTTAAAAGCAAAAAATGTATTATCATACCATTAAACAAAAACATGGTCTATACTGATTACATCAATGGCAACCCCTAAACACATTACCTGTGGTGAGAAACCTGGGTACTCAGGTTGACAACAATCTCACATTTGACCATCATGTAGCAGCAGTGGTCAGAAAAGCCTTTCACTTGGTTAACCTCATAAGTAAAGGGATTGCATCCAGAAAACAGGAGGTTATTACCTCTCTATACTCCTCCCTCATTAGGTCAATAATTGAATACAATTCCCCATTTGGTATGTACCTCTCCAAACACCTGTACCAGCTGGAAAGACCACAGAAATACCTCACCAAGAAAATCCATGATCTCCAATACATGTCCTTTGTGCACAGACTCAAACAACTATCATACAGATTGCTCAGAGATTATCTGTTTCTCACCTACAAGGTCAATCTCAGACCCTGCCTTACTAAAGATGTTCCTTATCCATAAGTCTAATTGCTCACGCATTACCCGCTTGAAAGGCCTAAATCTAATATGCAACATTAACAAAACTTTCTGGAGAGACAGGTTTGTCTCCCAGAGGCTGTCCCATCTCTGGACTAGACTTCCCATATACATCAAACAAAGTACCTCGCTGACCCTCTTCAAGCACAACCTTGATGAGTGGATGGGAAACCACAAATTTGTCCCAGGAGTTCCAAATGTGTTCCTCAATAGCAGGGGTGACAGGTGCTGACTGAGATTCCTTTTTTGGGAATAAACTCCTGGCTAGGCTTGTAAGGGCCCCATGACCATTAACATAGTAATGTCCTATGATCTCTACATGGAGTTTTTTTGGGTTTCAGCAATTGCAATGAGTTCAGACCTCATCTGCATCTTTATTTTGCTGACAGCACTGAATCTACACCATAAGCCAACTATGTAGCTAGGGAAACTAAAGAGGAGATGATTTGTTTATGTGTTGAACACAGAAAAGATGATATTACTTTGGCATATATCTGTGCAGAGGAGCACTGATTTTTACATGATATGCCTGCATTTCATCAGCTACATATTGCATATTCTGACATGTAACTATGAATAGTATATCTAAGGGTTTTTATAATTATTTTGATTAGCATACTCATCTACACTTTTTTTCTGTCTGCATTATTTACAAGTGTACTGTTCATCTGGGGTGGGGGAGTTAAGCTGCATTTCTGGCATGCCATAAAAAAAAAGGATTTATGTTGCTATTGTTACTCTCCTGTTGTTGCATATCTAATGCTGTCACATGTTAAGGGCAGTTCTGTACAAATATCACAACTTTAACTTTTTATTCTATCCATGTAGACTCCTATCCGTGGCTGTATTCCAAACGTTTTCAAATTCATGGGAAATACCAGAAAGGAGTGTACACTGTTGCTTTATAGCTTGTTGAATAGCTCTCCCATCTTAGACTGGTTAATTAGCATGTAATTCAGCTAATTAGCATAGCATGTTGTTTACCTTATTTGCAAGGGGGTGCACATCTCTACAGTTTTTGTGCCCATGTGTGCATCTAATTGTGATGGGCACATGGTGGAAAACAACCGTGTAGGCTTTATTGAATCCCCTGTATATGTAATCATATTGCCTTCTTTCCACAATTCTCAAAAGGCTGAAGACAACTTAAATGAGCAGCATTTCTAAGAAGGGTAAATTTCATAAAACTGCAAACTAGAAAATGAAAACCTTATAGAAATATATCCTGGAGTAGTTAAAATATTGGTTTTATAAACCCAGATTTGGATATTTTTTGATTTCCATTTAATAACTTTAAAAATGCAATATTTAATAGCTGTGCCTGCTAGCTATTTTATCTATCTATCTATCTATCTATATATATATATATATATATATATATATATATATATATATATATACATATATACACACACACACACACACATATATATATATATATATATATATATATGTATATGTATGTATATATATATATATATATATATATATATATATATATATATATATATATATATATATATATATACATTTCTTTTTTTTTTTCCTTTTTTCCATAATAAATTTTTATTGAAATATATTTTCCAAAACATTACAAAATACAATAAACATCACACACATAATACACTATAACTACTACAAACCATTTATACAATATCTACATGAAATGCTTCCTATATTTAATATATTCCTAAAATCAGTATCATGCTAATATAATATTGAAGACCTTTTCCCATATTTTCGGTTATTAATATTTTTGTTAGTTTGTTTCAGAAGTAATTTATGTGCTAGTATATGTTTTATAGCCACAAGCTTAAAATTATTCCATGATGTCTTATGTGGTTCTAGTCAATTTGTGGCTATATAGAGTTTCATCAGCAAAAAAATATTCATACAAATAATAGTTTGCGATCTGGAAAGCTCTCTTGGAGGAATGTGTAGAATCATAAATTCCCATGACAGTGTAGAACTTTGATAACCCATCTTTTGCAGTTGTACTTTAAGAGAGTTCCAAAGTTTATATACGCATTTACAACTCCAGAACATATGAAGAAGATCCGCTGTTTGATCTGCACAGTATGGACAAATTGGAGAATTCCTAGGGTTAAATTTATGTAATCTAAGATGCGTAATATGCATTGTTCCAAATCATCAATTGCGTGTACATCAGTTTTGAAAAGAAACTGATTTCCTAGTTATATCAATTGCTTTTAATATCTGATTGTCTGTTACTGTTACTTTGTTTACCCAATACTCTGAAAGCAAAATTTTGTCCTGAAATTTCAAATCCTTAATTAATTTGTATGCAGTTGCTATAAATTTAGTGTCTTGTTGGATAGCTTGCCACAATTCAGAGCACTTATCCACAAATCCGCTGCAGGTTTAAAGTTCCTAAAATAGCTCAAGGCACGTTCTTTAACTTGTCTCATTATAACAATGTAACTTCTAGGTAGATTCATTTCCTGTCTAATTTGTAAAGCCGATAAGTCAAGTTTATTAAAAACATCAAATAGAGTCAGATTAACTATTAATGGAAATTTGCTGAGATCAATCAGCTGATTATTTAGTTTAAAATTAGGATTCCTGTGGAAAGGTTGAAGAACCATCATATATTGCAATAAATCTATGGACTGAAATAAAGTTTGCAAAGATGAGACACAGGTTATTATGTGGTCCATGACCCCATATTTTATCAGACTAATTTTGTCCATAAAGGGTAATGCTTTAGGATTTATTTTCCTATCCAAAATATGCTTATGATTCAAGACCACCCAAGTTGGTATCCATTTTGTATTTGTTACATCATAATTAGCAATTCTTAAAATTTGATTAGCGTTTACAATCAAATAATATGCTTCAAAGTTTGGTAGCTCAAGTCCCCCTCTTGTTTTAGGGGTCATTAATTTCTCATAAGATATTCTAGTTCTTTTGGGTTCCAGATAAATTTAGCTAGATCTTTATGCATTTGTTTAAAAACTGTTTTTGAAATTGATAATTGGGCAGACCTAAATATGTATAACATCCGTGGTAGTATATTTATTTTCACTATTGATACTTTTGCTAATACCGGTAGTTTTAAATTCTTCCATCTGTCACAATCAGCTATTATGTGTTCCCATACTCATTTAACATTATTGTTATAAAAGTCCTTATTATCCGTAGAGAAGTTGATACACAAATATTTAATATTTTCTTTACATGTTAACTTCCCCATCAGGGCCATTAATGAAAAAGGTTTTGGGGTTCTTAACGGGAAGATATTCGTTTTCTGTAAGTTAATTTTATAATTAGAAACTACCGAAAATTCGTTTATGAGCTTTAATATCTTTTCACTGTCCGAAATTGGGGTTGTACAATAAATAATAAGATCATCGGAATGCTGACATTAATATTTTATTCCTATAAATTATTGGTGCATTATGATACAAATTTTGCTTGATATATAAAAATAGGGGTTCTAGATATAGGTTAAACAATAAGGGGGACATGGGACAACCCTGCCGAGTACCATTTTTAATCTGTATTCTGTTAGAATAAGTCCTATTGATGTATAGCGTAGTGTATGGATTACTATATAATATTTGTAGTATCTGAATGAATTCTTGGGGCAAGTTAAAATAGGGTAACACATCAAACAAAAACTTTATGTCTACTCTATCAAATGCTTTCTGGGCATCTATTATAAGAGCATAGATATTAAAGTTGTTTTGTTTAGCATATGTCATCATATTATGCAGTGTAAGTGTGTTATCGCTAGTTTGTCTAGTTGCCATAAATCCAGCTTGTTCCTTAGAAATTAGATATATCAAAACCTTCTTTAGTCTCAATGATATAACTGATGTTAAAATTTTCATAGCCACATTCATTAGTGCTATTGGTCTGTAATTATCTGGGTTAAGGGGATCTGAATTGGTTTTATGTATGAAAATTGTTTTTGACGCATTGAGGTGGGGGTCACTAATTTTATTTTTAGTTATATAATTAAATACATGAGACAATTCTTTTCCCAAACTATCAGCAAACTCTTTGTAAAATTCAGCTGTAATACCATCAGGCCCTGGCGACTTATGTGCTTTCATATGTTGAATTGTATATACTATTTCTTCTTTAGAAATAGGTTTAATCAGGTCACTTTGCAGGCTCTCTTCTAATTCTGGAAAGTTAATTTTTTGCAGAAAACTTTTATTCTGGTTATGTAGAGACCTATCAGTTTGCCCCTCATACACCTTAGTATAGATTTTTCCAAAAGCATCAACAATATCCTCAGTTTTAGAATATATTGTGTCGTTATACTGTATTTCCGAAATATATCCAGTTGTTTTTGATTGATTTATAATCCTTGCCAGTGCTTTTGATGGTATTTGAACATTATTAGCATATTTCACTAAACATCTATGTTCTTGAAGTGTTAATTTATTATTATGAAGCAAAAAGAGATCCCTTTGAAGCTTCAACATTTCCTCCTCAGTTTGAGCGTTAAAATTCTGAATCAGCTCATTATCAAGTTGTTTTATTCTTATTTCTAGTTTTTGAATATCACTATTATGAATTTTCTTATAATATGAGGCTTTTTGTATAAGAAATCCTCTAATTTGAGCTTTAGCTGTCGCCCATTCAATGTCAGGAGTATGTTTTGGAGCTTCAAGCTATCTGTAAATTCTTTCAAATATTTTATAATTCCGTCTGCTATCTCTTTTTTACTTAAAATATTTGGGTTGAGTGACCAATTATAACCCCTATGCCTTCTTGTGTCTTTTAAATCTTTAGAAAATTTTAACGAAATTTTTGAGTGATCTCATAGATGACGAGTATGTATAACCACCACTGGTTCTAAATTCGTTAGTGCTTTAGATATCAAAAAGTAATCTATTCTAGCCCACATTTTGTGGCATGGTGAATAGAAGGTGTATTTATTTGCATTATTAATATCTTGTGAATAAGAAAAGGGGTCATATAATTGAAAATCTTCCTTAAAATCATTTAATGCTATCCCGGCTTGCTTATTAAATGCTCTTTGTGGACAAGACCTATCCAACTTTGGATTTTGATAGGTATTCCAGTCCCCACCCACAACAAAATAATAATCATCATATTGTGTTCATATTGGATATAATGATGCTATGAAACTGTGTTGATCATTACATGGGGCATATATATTCAAAAGTAGGATAGGTTTATCAAATGCATTATCCGATAAAATCACATAACACCATCGCCCATTTGGATCCACTTTGGAGTCTAAAATCCTATCTTTGTATTGGGTTTTGATAATTATAGCCACTCCCGCACTGTTTGTCTTACCTTCTGATGTCACTAGCTCTCTAATCCAGTTCTTTTTCTAATATCATTCCATTGTTCATTCATCAAATGTGTTTCCTGTAGAAATACAAACAGTGCTTTGTCCTGTAATAATATGTGTAGCAACAGCTTTCTCTTCTTCAAGTTCTGGAGCCCTTTAACATTCCATGAGTTCAACTCCCATATTCGCAGGTCTTGGTATCAAATAACAATATAAGAGGGGAATTATCAAATTGACATGTATTGACTGTACACTATATCTAATCTGGAAGCATTTCCTACATCCCGTCCCTAACCAGTGCTTACCCACTTTACCCCTGGACCAGGATTTATATAGGTCTTGTATAAGAGAAAATATAAACAAGGTTAAACACACCAACACATTGAAAAACTTCAGGTAATAACATTTAAAACATTTCCTAAACTTACAACCTATATATTCTAGCATATCTACATCAAAGTCTAAACTACACATTCCCTACCAAACACAGCTACTTAACTACAGCTTTGGTTTAACTATTAGTTAAACAAATCTCATTTCTAAGGTTATTACTGTGTAAAGAAAGTTTTAGTAGATTGGGTACTTATTTTATCCTACCTTAAGCATCTGTTTTGTTGCAATCATTATGTACATAAACTTTTTGCAGAAGAGAGGAGAGAGGGAAAAAAAAATGCATCCTACATTTTAAATCTGTACCCTACACAGTGCCTGCCACTCACTGCATATAGTAAAAAAAACGATTTTGGTTCACACCTATAAAAGAAGAAAAAAATAGTAAAAGTACATGTTATTATGTGCTTTAAGTACATACTGTAATGTTATTTCATTATAAAAAGAACATTAACATATTATTTTCAGTTCTCTTTGTCTTCTCAAGCAAGGAAACCATCAGAAATACTCACGACGGGGGACCTCTTTCACAGCAGGACCACAGGAAGTGTTACATCCAAATTGACACTCTCAGTTGAAATCCAGGCATTTCCTGTTTACCACACAATGGAAATAGCCTTGGAGGTCATAAAAGTCTGGAAACCAGACAGCAGACCCTCAGATTAGCATAAACAAACAGTTTTATTGCTTTTTCAGAGGCCTGAACAGTTTAGTGAAGAAACAAAGGATTAGAAAAGCCTTGAGGTAAAATACATGCTGGATCTGACTACAGGAACATGCCAGTCTCAATGGAAGTTCTTTTCAGCCCTCTGATGCAGGTAGAACTTTAAAAACTTTCAGAAACACTTCTTTTGTCTGATTTTTATTGGAAACAGAATATTTAGTGCCATCCACCATAAATGTAAGCATATTGAGGTATTTCATCTGGAATTTAATTTGTTTATCAATCAGAAATGTACAGTAAGCAGATAAAGACTGTCTAGCCTGCCTTACTTGTAATAGTAAATCTTGAGCCAGAAATATTTTAACATTTTTCCACATAACATAGCCACCATTTTTTTTGCAGTAAACAGTATTTTGCTAACATCTTGAAAGTTCAATATCTTAACATATACAGATCTAGGCATAGTAGAAGCTTGTACCTCTCTCAGCGCTCTGTGTACCCTTTCTATTACAATCTGTTTCACCCCATCAGCATCATTTAACAGGATTTCAAATATTTGTGTTATGGCTGGTATTAGCTCTGCATACTGGATGTTTTCAGGGATTCCTCTTATAATATTATTATTTATTCTAGACCTTGCTTCTAAATCAATAAGTTTATTTTGCATGGCTTGTACATCCACATCACATACCTTTGATTTTTTCTCCAGCATGTCAATTTTGTCCTCTATTTCAGAAATTTTGGTCTCAGTTTTGTCCATTCTCTGAAGCAATTGATTGCATAAAACTCCAAATGTTTGTATTTGTAAGGTCAAGTCCTTTAGAGCTTCCTGTATAGGTAGTAAAGCGTGTTTGATATCCTCCATGTTTAGTGGCTGATCAGTCCTGGATCTAGTTTCTGGTTTCTGTTGTTCCTGCTGTCTAGTAATCCTTTGTTTTTTCGCAGTTCCATCCTTTACTGGCGACTGTAGTTCTGACAACTTTGTCTTAGTAGTAGTTGTTTCCATGGTTCTTCCTTGTTGCAAGATTTTTCTTTCCCCAAGCAGAAAGGCAGAATAAAGAAAGCACACGGTCCTTTGTTTGTTTCTCTCTTCAGAGCAAAGTAATCACTTGTAATCCTGATGGATAAATACTTTTTTTTTCCCACTTTTTAACTGATTTTAGATTAGGTAAGTATAAATGCAACTTTTTATTGTCAATTTGATGTTTAAACCTCCTGATACCCACTCAGATCAGATATTTTCCTTGGGTTAATTGAAGAGCTGCAGTTTAGCAGTGTTTACAGCATGGCAGCCATCTTTGAATCATACATTTCTTTTTGAGTGGATTGCAAATTGTAAAGTTATATACTTAACTGACTATAATAATAATAATAAGCTTTAATTAAAATAAAAAACAGCAGCAGCACTTAATTAAAATCTTTCTTCACAAAGAACTGAAATCCAAGACAATAATAAACAGCATGAAAATGTAGAGAGCATTCAACAACCGTGCTAGTAGGGAGTAATGTCACCGATTTAGGACCAAAGAGCCAGTGGTTCTACACAATCCCAGTCTTGCAAGGTAACTAACTCATATTTAAAAAATCGCCCTTAACAGACACATTCAATTGATTACCACGGACTGAAAATCTATTTATTAAAATATTCCTGAGATCAAAGTATATTGATGAGAAAGAACATAGAATAATTTATGTTATGGAGGCTAGGAATGAATTCCAAAATTCTGATTTCAGAACTGGAAAACACAGAGAATGATACAAATTTAATCTTAAAAACTCAGCAACCCCCCCCCCCCCAACTAGTTAGTTATACCAAACTATAGTTCATTGCCAACTAGCTTTCTTCAATCTCTCTGATTTGGGGCAGATTTGGGGATGACCTCTGCTGGTTGTGGAACTCCCTACATAATTTTGTTAGATAGACTGACAACAGATATTTGTTCTGCTTTCTCAAACATTGTATCTGCTTATGTGGTAGAGGCAACTGTGTGGTTTCTTTAAATTGCTAAAGCAATGCTGTCTTTGATTAAACATCTCATGACAGTTAAATGGTTAACTCTGAAAATGTGTTAAACTTTCAGTAAAACTTCCTGTTTGTACCTAATTTTGAGCCTCTTGGTTTCTTACGCTTTTTTTACAACAAACATCTTTATTAAAGTAAACTTCATCCTAGAACTAAAAAAAAACAGTTTGTTTCACTCAGTCTTTGTTTCCTGGCATGTTTTAGCACCTCAAAATCACTTTAATTGCTTTATTTGTAATTTTAGCTTGTTTTCCACAACATGGCTACCAATGGGGCTTGATGCATCAATGTGATCTTGTACTCCTTCAAGCCTCTCTCTTTCCCAAAAGAATTTGTATGACTCACGCCAGACATAAGGAAGAAACTTTACATTTCTATGCCATTGGTATATAATGGGATTTGAGAGGGTCACTGTTATTTTCTTTATCTCTCAAAAAAGAGCGGTCGTTAAAGGCCAAATGGTGAGGGCAGCTAGGATGGTCTCTGATGAGACCGATTTCATCGAAGAATGCAAACTTTTGGAATCCATGTTTGTTAAAAGAGGTTATCCCTCATCTATGGTAGCAAAAATTTCTTCTGAAGTAACTTTTAAGCGGCATACAGGCCACTTCATACCCCTTTTGTCTGTGAACATTTCTGTTGGTAATGACGAAGCCGAAGGTCAAAGTCATAGTACCATCAGCTCAGAAACCAAAAGTCTCCACACTAGCTTCCTGTGTACTTATAGTCTGGATTGTTCTCTTATAAGGGAAATTCTTAACAAAAATTGGGCTTTAATAGTTGACGATAGTGGTTTGATGAAACTTCTTGGGGATAAACCTAAAATAACCTATAGGCGAGGTGCTAATCTTAAAGCACTTCTTGAATATCAAAATAAAGTTACATCAAATAGAGCCACAGGGATGTTTAGGTGTGGGGCTTGCCAACAATATAGGCACCTCAGTATTGAAAAACAGGTCAAAATTAGGAATAGGAATTATAAAATTCAAGGTAAGTTTTCTTGTGTAACAAAGGGTGCAGTTTATTCTGCTTCTTGCCAAGGATGCACTGCTTTTTATATAGGAAAAACAGAGAGAAAAATTAAGCAGCGCATCTATGAACACCAGTATGCTATTAGCAAGAAAGATACTACAGATGCTCTTGCAAGGCACCTTATAGATTTCCCAGAACATAGGTTCAAATTTGCCATATTACAACAAGTTCTAGTTGACCAGAGAGGCGGTCCCTGGCAGCTTAAATTGGAAATGGAAGAATTATTTTGGCAAATTAGAACGGCAGCTTATCTACCTCCAGGACTGAATGATCATGTGTCTGTTAAATGTATTTTAAAATATTTGGCCCTGAATAGGTGATTATTCTGTTTCTAATTTATTTCAAACAATAAAACAGCGTTTTTCGCTCCCGAAAAGATGGAAGCTTCATCAGCATTAAAAAACCATGAAAATCAAACATTTAAAAACTTTCTCAATAAGCAGTAATGATGTCACTTCCTCAACGTACCAAACAAACTGCAGTTAAAGGTATATGCCACAAAAAATGTGTGTTAGACAGTGAGTGAATGTAAATATCACAACAGGAGAATGAATAGAGACAATGCAAGCAAGTAAAATAAATAACTAAATAAAACGGCCTGAACAACTGCTACCTAAATATAACAGGTAAAAAGCAAAATGATTCATTGGACAGGAATGCAGGAGAGCTGTCAAACCCTAAACATGCCCCATGGGTATAGGTTTCCCTACACGGGAACAGGATCCAGTATAGAAAACTTAAAAACTAAAATAAATAGCTTGGCAAAAAAAAAAAAAAAAAAAAAAAAAAAAAACTAAAGCCTAATAATTAAACAGAAACCTTAAAAATTAAGTAAAATTTTACCTAAGGTAACTTCTATATTTTAAAATGGATGCAATATTACAGGTATCATTGAGTCCAGGGTAAGAAAAGGCGTCTAATTGTAGTTGCCACTCAAGCTCACAAGTTTCTAGGATTAATGATTGCGGTCCACCCCTAATGGCAGGTTTAATGTTATCAATGCCCATAAATTGAAAACTGTGATCACCATTACTTAAAATATGCTTAGAAAGGGCATTGTCACTTCTCTTGTTCTTGATAGCGTACAGGTGTTGGTAAATACGGTCTCGGAATCGCCGATCCGTTTTTCCAACATAGAATGCAGGGCAACATTCACAAAAAGCGATATAAACAATAGACCTGGTGTTACAGTTAATCTTATGGTTAATGACATATCTCCTCTTACCTATAGAAAAGGAGTTACCTGCACGTAGGTGCCTACACCATTTACAACACCCACAAGTGTATGTGCCTTTATGTCTAACCATGGGATCACCTATTTTATTTTTCTGTAACAGGTCCTTAAGGTTGTTGCCTCTTTTAAATATGAATAGTGGGGTTAATTCCAATCTCTCATGTAGCCCAGAATTGGTAATAAAGTACCAGTTTTTACGAATAATTGAGCATAATGATCCAGAATTTAAATTAAAGGAGGAAATAAAACCAGCAGAGAAATTGGGACTATTAGATCCAATAATACCTTCACTGGTATCCTCTACAGTCGGTGGTGTGTCAGACGAAGGGCTATGAATGATGACTGAAGTGCCAGTAAGACATTTTTGCTCTTTAGATGACAGCAATGGTAAATAAGTGCCATTCAAACGTTTAAATGACACCTCGCGTCTTAAGTCAACAATAAGGCCAACAGGATAATCTCGATTCAAGAACATGTCAGAGAGGAGAGAGCACTCTATCAAAGGAGTCCTCGGTGCTGCACATACGCACAGCCCTAACTAGTTGCCCCTTGACGATGGAACGCTTCTGCTTCCAAGGATGGCAACTTGTAAAGTGCAAGAAGGAGTTGCAATAAGTTGCCTTCCTAAAAATAGATGAGCAGAATCTATTGTTGTTACAGTCCTTAACTAATTGAACATCAAGGTAATCTATCTCAGAGGTCGAGAAGTGGTACGTGAATTTTAAAAATTCAGTTGAAGCATTCATGTGGCCAATGAGGTTCAAGGCAACTTCTTCATTTCCTTTAATCAAGACAAAAACATTGTCAAGGAAACGGGTGTATATTTTGGAACACTCTACAAATGCTGGGTAGTTGAAAAGAAATGTTTTCTCCCAGTAAGCAACGAAGAGATTGGCAACACTACTGCCACATGGAGAACCCATTGCTATGCCTTTCTTTTGAAGGTAATAATGACCTTCAAAAATAAAGAAATTGGAGGAAAGGACGATATCAAGTAGAACTGTAACTAAGATGATGTCGTTATTAGATGCACCACATTCCTTTAGCATGAGTTCAGTCCATTCGACTGCCTCTTCATGTGGAATCGAGGTGTATAGGTCAACCACATCAATGGTCAAAAAATTGAGGTCTTTGTCGAATTGGACATCATTAATCATGCTCAGGAATGACCATGAATCTTTACAGATTTGTGGAATGGATTTCAGGTATTTACTGATAATACTGTCGATAAGGCGGGCACAGGGGTGTGTGATCGAGCATCTGCCATCAATTAAAGCACGCGTAGGTGGATCAGTAAGGCTCTTGTGCATCTTAGGGATTCCAAACATAACTGGGACCCTGGGGTAGGAAATATCGATAAAGTTGTACATGTCAATGTTAATCCTACCTTCAAGGTATAAATCCCTAAAATAGCCTTTAATTTTATTGTAAGTGCTCGTTAATTCATTTAATGAAGAACTTTCATAGGCAGTTGAATCTAAAACCTGGAACATTCTGGTAATATATTCCGCCTTATCGAGAATGACCAAACCACCTCCCTTATCTGGTTTAATTACTCTAACAGCCATGCTACGAATTTTGTTCAAGGCCGTGACCTGTTCATGGGAGGTATTTTTAATATCCCCAAAGTTACTACCAGCTGCAAACAAGTGCCTAAAATCAAGTTCACAGGCTTTCTCAAAAGTGTAAAGGCTAGGGTGTAAGGGAGGATTGAATATACTTGTTAACTTCAAGTGGAGTGTATCCACGGCTAAATCATTACTGAAAAAGACTTTTAAATTCAATTTACGGACAAAAAGTTTTAAGTCCAGTAACGTTTTAGCAAGCTTGAATTTGTGATCTGGGACAAAATTCAAGCCTTTAGCCAACAATTCGATTAGTTCTTCATCGACAGTAATATCAGAAAAGTTATAGATATGGAAGTCACCTTTTAGGTTTGACAACACCTCAGGGGTTTGCTTCCCCTCAAATGCATCCCCTACTGAGATGTTTAAAAAACCAGTCAATTCCAGTTCTTGTTCTTCTGATGCCAGTTGCCCTTCTTCCCTAAAAAAGGCCTCTGATGATTGTTATTATTGTTCTTATTTGAGGATTTAAGCCTATTACTTCTCCTGGGGCCTTGGTCACCGCCCTCTTCGTTCACATCACTAGGGGCTCCATCGTCGGTAGAGGTTTGAGCAGCAAGCTCCTTATCAAAATTTCCAGATGCAGAAGGATTCTGCATCGGGTTGACAGATGTAACAGACTTTTTAGACAAATTCGGGTAAGCCGAATTTGTCTGATAAGCATGTTTATCCCTTGATAGCTTTCTAAGCTTGTTGACCTTTAGTTTACCCAACAATGAGTCAATGCTGGAAAAAATTCGATTATAGTCGAATTTGTACCTGAAAAAGTTAATATCAGTTTCGTGTAGGGAAACCTATACCCATGGGGCATGTTTAGGGTTTGACAGCTCTCCTGCATTCCTGTCCAATGAATCATTTTGCTTTTTACCTGTTATATTAGGTAGCAGTTGTTCAGGCCGTTTTATTTAGTTATTTATTTTACTTGCTTGCATTGTCTCTATTCATTCTCCTGTTGTGATATTTACATTCACTCACTGTCTAACACACATTTTTTGTGGCATATACCTTTAACTGCAGTTTGTTTGGTACGTTGAGGAAGTGACATCATTACTGCTTATTGAGAAAGGTTTTAAATGTTTGATTTTCATGGTTTTTTAATGCTGATGAAGCTTCCGTCTTTTCGGGAGCGAAAAACGCTGTTTTATTGTTTGAATTAAAGTGCGTTTACATTTTTGGAACTCTTGGCTTCTCGGACACTGTTTTTTGTTTCTCTTACATAGGTCTAAGTGTCTTTTTTTCCTCAGTTAGTATGTCGTCCGGTGTACCGTCTAGCCCGAGTTCTCCTAATATCGTTGGCACTAATACTACTGAAAACTCTAATGACAATGTAAGCATTCAAGCGCTAATGTCAGTGCTGTCTCAACAGCTTGACATTATCAACTCAAGACTGGATAACATGGAAAAATCAGTGCCAGTCACGGACGGGAGAACATCTTACCCACATTTGACTGTAACAGCTCTTCTTGTGGTTCTAGCAGTGCGGACATCCCAGCTGGGCAAGTCCAACGATCTAATTTGCCTGCCGTAACTGCCACTTCTGGGACAGGCAACTCGCTTTTTGGCGTACCACACAGTAATGGAGTCCTGCAATGCAATGGATGCCTGCATAATTCTTCCAATGCTGGTAACTTTGGGAACAACAACAGGAACGAAGGGGCTTTTATTGGCCCTCAAACCAGTACTGCTTCTCAACCTGGAATTCAACAAGGGGCCGGGGGTGCAGTTTCACTTATTGGCGTAGCCTCCATGTCTGATTGGGTGAGAAATTTGGCGTCTTTTTCTTTCAGTGGTGTTACAGCTTCGGGCTCACCGGTGACGGATTCCTCTGGCCCAGGTAATATTTCTGATAATATTGCTTTAAATTTAAAAGCTTTGGACATTAAATTATTAAAAATTAAGAAACTACAGTTGGAGGTTTCCTATTTCCAACAATGTCTTTCTGAAGGGCTTATACCTAAGGGGCTACGTAGCTCCTTTACACCAACGGGGCTATTTTTTGATACGATCTTCCTCTCTGAACTCGAGGCACTTTTCAATAAACAAGGGGCAGAGCTTCTTGAACTAATGATAAAGAACTATTCAAAACACATTAATGTGTTGCTTGATGAAGCTTCGAAGCTTGATGATAACATCAAAACTGATATTAACTTTTTCAGGTACAAATTCGACTATAATCGAATTTTTCCCAGCATTGACTCATTGTTGGGTAAACTAAAGGTCAACAAGCTTAGAAAGCTATCAAGGGATAAACATGCTTATCAGACAAATTCGGCTTACCCGAATTTGTCTAAAAAGTCTGTTACATCTGTCAACCCGATGCAGAATCCTTCTGCATCTGGAAATTTTGATAAGGAGCTTGCTGCTCAAACCTCTACCGACGATGGAGCCCCTAGTGATGTGAACGAAGAGGGCGGTGACCAAGGCCCCAGGAGAAGTAATAGGCTTAAATCCTCAAATAAGAACAATAATAACAATCATCAGAGGCCTTTTTTAGGGAAGAAGGGCAACTGGCATCAGAAGAACAAGAACTGGAATTGACTGGTTTTTTAAACATCTCAGTAGGGGATGCATTTGAGGGGAAGCAAACCCCTGAGGTGTTGTCAAACCTAAAAGGTGACTTCCATATCTATAACTTTTCTGATATTACTGTCGATGAAGAACTAATCGAATTGTTGGCTAAAGGCTTGAATTTTGTCCCAGATCACAAATTCAAGCTTGCTAAAACGTTACTGGACTTAAAACATTTTGTCCATAAATTGAATTTAAAAGTCTTTTTCAGTAATGATTTAGCCGTGGATACACTCCACTTGAAGTTAACAAGTATATTCAATCCTCCCTTACACCCTAGCCTTTACACTTTTGAGAAAGCCTGTGAACTTGATTTTAGGCACTTGTTTGCAGCTGGTAGTAACTTTGGGGATATTAAAAATATCTCCCATGAACAGGTCACGGCCTTGAACAAAATTCGTAGCATGGCTGTTAGAGTAATTAAACCAGATAAGAGAGGTGGTTTGGTCATTTTCGATAAGGCGGAATATATTACCAGAATGTTGCAGGTTTTAGATTCAACTGCCTACGAAAGTTCTTCATTAAATGAACTAATGAGCACTTACAATAAAATTAAAGGCTATTTTAGGGATTTATACCTTGAAGGTAGGATTAACATTGACATGTACAACTTTATCGATATTTCCTACCCCAGGGTCCCAGTTATGTTTGGGATCCCTAAGATGCACAAGAGCCTTACTGATCCACCTATGCGTGCTTTAATTGATGGCAGATGCTCGATCACACACCCCTGTGCCCGCCTTATCGACAGTATTATCAGTAAATACCTGAAATCCATTCCACAAATCTGTAAAGATTCATGGTCATTCCTGAGCATGATTAATGATGTCCAGTTCGACAAAGACCTCAATTTTTTGACCATTGATGTGGTTGACCTATACACCTCGATTCCACATGAAGAGGCAGTCGAATGGACTGAACTCATGCTAAAGGAATGTGGTGCATCTAATAACGACATCATCTTAGTTACAGTTCTACTTGATATCGTCCTTTCCTCCAATTTCTTTATTTTTGAAGGTCATTATTACCTTCAAAAGAAAGGCATAGCAATGGGTTCTCCATGTGGCAGTAGTGTTGCCAATCTCTTCGTTGCTTACTGGGAGAAAAAATTTCTTTTCAACTACCCAGCATTTGTAGAGTGTTCCAAAATATACACCCGTTTCCTTGACAATGTTTTTGTCTTGATTAAAGGAAATGAAGAAGTTGCCTTGAACCTCATTGGCCACATGAATGCTTCAACTGAATTTTTAAAATTCACGTACCACTTCTCGACCTCGGAGATAGATTACCTTGATGTTCAATTAGTTAAGGACTGTAACAACAATAGATTCTGCTCATCTATTTTTAGGAAGGCAACTTATTGCAACTCCTTCTTGCACTTTACAAGTTGCCATCCTTGGAAGCAGAAGCGTTCCATCGTCAAGGGGCAACTAGTTAGGGCTGCGCGTATGTGCAGCACCGAGGACTCCTTTGATAAAGAGTGCTCTCTCCTCTCTAATATGTTCTTGAATCGAGGTTATCCTGTTGGCCTTATTGTTGACTTAAGACGCGAGGTGTCATTTAAACGTTTGAATGGCACTTATTTACCATTGCTGTCATCTAAAGAGCAAAAATGTCTTACTGGCACTTCAGTCATCATTCATAGCCCTTCGTCTGACACACCACCGACTGTAGAGGATACCAGTGAAGGTATTATTGGATCTAATAGTCCCAATTTCTCTACTGGTTTTATTTCCTCCTTTAATTTAAATTCTGGATCATTATGCTCAATTATTCGTAAAAACTGGTACTTTATTACCAATTCTGGGCTACATGAGAGATTGGGATTAACCCCACTATTCATATTTAAAAGAGGCAACAACCTTAAGGACCTGTTACAGAAAAATAAAATAGGTGATCCCATGGTTAGACATAAAGGCACATACGCTTGTGGGTGTTGTAAATGGTGTAGGCACCTACGTGCAGGTAACTCCTTTTCTATTGGTAAGAGGAGATATGTCATTAACCATAAGATTAACTGTAACACCAGGTCTATTGTTTATATCGCTTTTTGTGAATGTTGCCCTGCATTCTATGTTGGAAAAACGGATCGGCGATTCCGAGACCGTATTTACCAACACCTGTATGCTATCAAGAACAAGAGAAGTGACAATGCCCTTTCTAAGCATATTTTAAGTAATGGTGGTCACAGTTTTCAATTTATGGGCATTGATAACATTAAACCTGCCATTAGGGGTGGACCGCAATCATTAATCCTAGAAACTTGTGAGCTTGAGTGGCAACTACAATTAGACGCCTTTTTTTACCCTGGACTCAATGATACCTGTAATATTGCATCCATTTTAAAATATAGAAGTTACCTTAGGTAAAATTTTACTTAATTTTTAAGGTTTCTGTTTAATTATTAGGCTTTAGTTTTTTTTTTTTTTTTTTTTTTTTTGCTAAGCTATTTATTTTAGTTTTTAAATTTTCTATACTGGATCCTGTTCCCGTGTAGGGAAACCTATACCCATGGGGCATGTTTAGGGTTTGACAGCTCTCCTGCATTCCTGTCCAATGAATCATTTTGCTTTTTACCTGTTATATTTAGGTAGCAGTTGTTCAGGCCGTTTTATTTAGTTATTTATTTTACTTGCTTGCATTGTCTCTATTCATTCTCCTGTTGTGATATTTACATTCACTCACTGTCTAACACACATTTTTTGTGGCATATACCTTTAACTGCAGTTTGTTTGGTATGTTGAGGAAGTGACATCATTACTGCTTATTGAGAAAGTTTTTAAATGTTTGATTTTCATGGTTTTTTAATGCTGATGAAGCTTCCGTCTTTTCGGGAGCGAAAAACGCTGTTTTATTGTTTGAATTAAAGTGCGTTTACATTTTTGGAACTCTTGGCTTCTCGGACACTGTTTTTTGTTTCTCTTACATAGGTCTAAGTGTCTTTTTTTCCTCTGTTTCTAATTTATAAGTTCTGATGCTTGTGCCTCTGTTGGTTGATTTTTTAGAAGTGTGCCTCTTATTCAATTTTAGAATGAGATTTGTTCATAACATCAGAATGTGATTCTTGTTTATAATGACATATGAAAGCAGAGTACCCTTTGTTTCCTGTTTACTATTCATTTTTATTAAGTATCCTACTTAAGTAGGAGTTAGGTTTATAATAAATAAAACATTGACGTTGACTATATACATATATATGAGTATACAGGCTTATAATAGCTGCTCTGGTTGTATGATATTTGATAATTGCAGCTGTCATTATTATTATTATTATTATTTCCTTATATATATTTCTTAATATATATTTTTTAACATTTTTTTACATTTTTTTTCCTGCTTGTATTGTTCCCGCTTATTATAGAGTTATTGAAACGTTTGAACATTTTAGCAAGACTAATATATACATTTATATGGCTAATGGTTACCTAATGAATATTTAATATATATTCGGTGTAAATGTACAACCTTAGACTATGTCTTTTTACTTTAGGCTTGTAGTCATGCTGGTTCAATACTTGTCCGCTTGCTTTGCATTTGTGTCTGCCATAAAAAGCAATATTATATGTGTGTTTTTAAGTGTGGAACATCCCTTTTGAGACACGGTTGTTAAGAGTTCTAATTGAATAATCATGGTGTTTTTAATAATATATAATGGTGCTTAATTGTTACGTTGCATGTCTGAAGAACGAGAGGTATTGGCCTTTCTGAAAGTGCTCAATAAATAAGTTTAGTTTGCATTTTTACCACTCTGTCTCTTTATCTCGCTTTTTTGTTTTGCTTTAAACAGTTTGGTTGTTTTTTTCCCTTTTGTAATATGTTAACATCATTGGAAGACTCATTGATTATACCCAGTTTGCAATTATCAGCAAACTTGGTAAGCCACAGGCTGTCTACTTTCACCTGGTCTTCTGAGAAATAGATTCTAAACAGTAAAGGGCCTAGCACGGATTCTTTTGGTATGCCACTGATAACTGGTCTGCTGGTAGAGATGGAATCCCCAACTTTGACAGTATGCATTCTCTCTGTGAGCCAGTTGGCTATCCATCTAGTGATCTAAGGGTTAATCCCCAACTGGGAGAGTTTCTTAATGTTACCTGAGTGGGGATTGTGTCGAAGACTTGGCTAAGTCAAGACAGGCAGTAAGTACTGTTCTGCCTTCATCCAGGGCTTTGATGACATTTTTGACATCCACCAGGTGTAATGATCATGATCTACCCATAATGGAGCCAAACCAGGTCGGGCCAAGAGTTTGAAGGTTGTCTATGTCCTTGTTGATAAGGTCCATGAAGATTCTTTCCATAGCCTTGCTGATAAGGCTGGTTAGACTTATGGGTCTATCATTCCCAGAGTCCGTTGATGAGCTGCTTGTGTGTAAGGGGATTACTGTTGCTATTCTCCACTCTGCTGGAATATCCCCAGTGCTTAGGCTATGTCTTCATCCTGCATATCACATATCTTCCTACCACCCTTCCTAGTTACTCATCTCCATCATGTTTAGCTATGCCTTTACTGCCTGGGTTTCTCTGCCATACAGTGGTATTCAGTATACCTTACTACTGGGTTTCTTTGCTATTCTTCTGTCAGACACTAACCCTGACAATCTGCCCCAGTTAGATGAAACTCCTCTGATTCTAGCTTTTGGCCTTCTCATTCAGTCAACTCAACTACCCTTCACAGATTCTTGAAGCTATTAACCTGCTCCTTTATTTTCCCTTCTCAGTCCTCAGCCTTTTTCTGATTTCCCCCATTTCCTGCATTTACAGCTATGTTATCTGCACTCAATTTCATGCCATGTGCCTTCAATGTTGCATTCCAGTCCCTTATCATTTGTTGAAGTTCTTATTCAGAGTCTGCTTGTAATCCCACATTGTCTGCTTGTATGTTTTCTCTAATTACCTTCCAGGTCTTCATTCTAGTCTCTGTCATCCTTAGAGCCCTCTTGAACACTGTCTACAGCTAATTGTAGCAGCCAGTGGTTTATGGTGTGGGCAGAATTTTTCACTTGGAATGACTTTGCAATCTCTGACCTTACTCCAGTGCGCTTTCCTTACTAAGAGAAAGTCTGCCTGAGTTGTTTGTTGTCCAATCTTCTATGTGCTTTTCTTTTTTTTAAAACAAGTTTATTGTTTTTAACATACAAAATAAATATCATAACAATTTTATACAAGCAATTAAAATAGAAATAGTTATAACATTCAATAAAATAACCAGTATTTACAAAGACATCCACTACAAATCAAATCAATTGATTAAACTATAATGTCATGCTATTGAAACTAAGATTTTTTTAACAGGTTTTGTAAAGTATCCCATATAATATAATAAGATGTTTTTCTAGTAGTTCTTGATTATATTGTCATCAATTCCATATGACACACTTCAGTCATAACATTTTTAAATTCATTAAATGAAGGAGGGGTATCTGAAATCCAATATTATTTTTCTAGCCACTGCTAGAATAGACCATAATAAGGGAAGTTTAACTTTTTTAACACTTTTAGGAACAGGTGTGTTAAATAATATAAGTGATTTAGAAACAATGAAATTATCTGTGAAAAGGGCCTGCAAAAAATCATTGATTAACTTCCAATATTCCTTCAATTTTATACAGTCATAAAACATATGTGCCCAATCAGCATTTATTTCTACATTACATCTTTTACATAAGTTGTCTTTATTATTTATTTTATTCATCATTAAAGGTGTATAGAAGGATCTATGTAAAAATTTCCAAGTAAAAAGTCCCCAATTAATGGAAGAAGTAGTTTTATAAGCAGATTCCAATATATATTGTTTATCTTGTTGTTTTGGTGATTCACCAATAATGGAAATGAAATAATTCCAGTAGGTATCTGAACTGTAATGAGTTTCTTCTCTTATAATTTTATGTATGTATGAGAGCTTACCTTTATCAGAAACTCTATGTTGTAAATGTAATATCAAGTAATCAATCAGTATTGGAACAGATTCTTTAACTGTTAAAGACATTAAATCAATTTTATTAATAAGATGTTGTCTAAAAGTCTGAATTTCTAACCAACATGTTTCTCTCAAATCAAATTCTTGCTTTAAGAAGTCTAAATTTTTTACTTTATTATCAGACAGCAACTGATACCAATACTTTAGATCATTCTCTGTGACTAAAAGAGTTCTTTCAGAAGTGGTTGACAAAAGCATACCTCGTGTATACATTATAGGGAATAGAATAAACTTCCATTCCTTATACTTAGGATGCATGAATATAAAATTACGATAACTGATAATAATGTTTAATGGGTAACTTTATTTTTATTTTACATTTGTTGACCGGGCTAATCCAGCTGGATAATTTCCATTTTCAGTGGAGGCCCGGGGAGAAAAGCTCCACAAAAACAAGGTTAAACATTTAAGCAACAATGCATACATTTTAGTCTAGAAAAAGAAACACCTAAAAAAAACAGATAAAAAACACATAGTCCTATCTATATATTGAGAAAGGTCATTTATACATAATTGTTGAAGAAATTGTTGGTAACTGTTTTATGGAACAGTACAGTAATTAAGTAATGTGTGATACCAGAGAAAGATTGGCATGTTTAAATAGGGAAATATGAGTAAAGAAAGAAAAAAGTAGATTAGTCTGGATTGGTACAGGAGCAGAGCCAGAAGTTGTTCAGATGTGAAAGAAGTTTTTTTTTAAAAAGGTGAAAGGAGTCTAGTGAGGTAATGTGTGAGGGGAGGTTATTCCATATTTTCCCTATGGAGTTAGAAAATAGACAGTTGCCTGCAGAACTTGTAATTCTAGTTGTTTTGACTTGTAGCTTTTCGGCAGATCGCAGCTGTTTCAAGTTATTGTAGGGGGTCAAGAGGTTACTGAGAGCAGGTGTTTTTGTTGGTTGATATAGAATGTTATGTGTAATTAAAAGTTGTTGATAGATAAGCTTGTTAGGTAGTTCTAACCAGTGTAAGTATTTTAAGTTTTGACAGTGGTGAGTTCTGTACTGGGATGCTGTGGCAAACGGGCTATATTATGGTAGGATGTAGTTAGTTTTTCAGGTTGCTTTTAGAGAGATTGGTGTAAATAGAGGAAGCATACAGTAGGGTGGAGATAAGATGTGATTGAGCTAGGGTGGTCCGTGCTTCTGGTGTAAGGAAGGGTTTGATTCTGTAGAGTGAACCTATCTTTTTATTTACTGCTTTTATAGTGTTATTGATGTGACAATCAAAGTTGAGATTATTATCAATAGTAACACCAAGCAGTTTGGTAGTAGAGTCTGGGGAGATGAGAGAATTATCACATGCAGTAATAGTAAAGTTTAGCTGAGAAGATTTTTGGGTAGGTGAGAATAGTAATAGTTTTGTTTTCTTGGAGTTGAGGAGGAGACATCTTTTTGAGAACCACTGTTCGACAGTAGAAAAGGTAGATTGTGTGAGTGACTGGAGTTCAGATTGGGTAGAAGCTGTGCAAATGATGGTAGAATCATCTGCATATTGTATGCAGGTAGTGTTTTGGATAGATGATTGGAGATCATTAATAAAGATAGAGAATAAGAGTGGACCTAATATTGATCCTTGAGGTACTCCTAAGGAGATAGGTAATAGAGCAGATAGAGAATTTTTCCAGAGTACTGCTTGTTGTCGGTTTTCAAGGTAGGATGAAAACCAGGTTAAGGAGGAGAAATCCAAGGCAAGTGATTTTAATATGTGTAGAAGAAGTTTATGGTTGACCATGTCAAGGCTTTGACAGGTCTAGGAAAAGAGAAGCTGTTAGTTTGTTGTTATTACGATTACAGTTGATGGTATTGGTAAAAGAAAGTAGTGCAGTAGTACTATGTGAGGGTCTAAATCCATGTTGAGTGTTTGCTAGTAGGTTGTTGTGAAGGAGATGGTTAAGTAGTTGTTTGTGTATACATTTTTCCATGATTTTAGCTAGTGGAGATAATAGTGCTATAGGGCGAAAGTTAGAAAGGTCAGTGGATTTGCCTCCTTTGTGTAAGGGTATGATGTGTGATATCTTCCAGATTGCTGGAAAAGTACTTTCTTTTATGAATCTGTTTATTAGGATAGAAACAGGGTAGGCTATAGCTTTTGCTGCTACTTGAAGGAATTCAGCAGGAAGCTTATCTGCTGAGGGGGTAGTGGGTTTAAGTTTTTGTAAGAGAGATTGTATGTAGGAGGTGGGTATGGGTTGAGGTTGAAGGGGAGGAAGGATGTTTTTGGTGTTACTTAAGATAAGTTGGGAAGCATCAGGAGATAAGGAGATAAGTGGCTTGCTAGTGTTTGTATGGAAGTAGTAAAGAAGCTATTGAAGTTATTGGCTATTAAAGAGGGATTATCAGGGTCTAAATTCTCTGGGTTGGGTGTAACTACTTTGCCTGGGGTAAGTAGATTATTGATAGTAGACCAGAACCTTTTTGGTTCTTTTTTTGTGGATTGCTGAAGTTCAATGTAGTAGTTCTTTTTGTCTGAAATAATAGCGTTTTTGGTTTTGTTTCTCAGCTCTCTAAAGGTTTGATAATCTGTTGGGTTTCTAGAGTAACGCCATTTTTTCCAAGATTTATTTCTGTGTATGATCTTTTGTTTAGTATTAGAGGTTAGCCAAGGTGCTGTTTTGGTCTTTATTCTAATGGTAAGACTTGGGGCATGGTGGTTTAAGATTATAAGGAATGCTGAGTTGAAATGTTCAACGGCATTATTGAGAGAGAGGTGTTTTAGAGGGGTCCAGTTGTATTGTGAGAGTTCTGTTTGAAACCATTCAGGATTAAATTGTTTCTTTGAATATAGTGTTCTAAGTGAGGTAGGTAAGTTTTGATGGGTTTTAGCTCTAATGACATATGTGAGGGAGTGATCACTAAGGTCATCAGGAAGGATGCCTGTTTGGTAGGTTTGTAAGGGGGAGTTTGTAAGAACCCAATCTAAGGTGGTTTCTTTTTTGCTTGTTTTATTTATTCTAGTGGGACTATCAATTAGTTGTTTGAAGCCAAAAAGGTTTAAATGGGAAGTAGGGTTAGAATTGTTACAAGATTTCCAATCAATATTAAAGTCTCCAAGGAATAGTGTTTCTTGGGGGAGGTTATTGGAGAGTTGTTCAAGAAGTTGTTCTAATGTGGGAATGTTATTTCCTGGGGGCAGGTATGCACAAATGATGTTTATTGCTTTAGTAGTGTTAATTTGAACCCTAGAGCAGATTATTTCAGCATTATTGTTTTGGGTAAGAGCAAGGTCAAGAAGAGTAAGCTTCAGGTTAGTTTTATATAGGATAGCTACTCCACCTCCTTTCTTGGAGGTACGATCAAGTCTAACAATGTTATATCCAGGTGGGGTAATTTCAATGTCTTTAATAGACGGTTTTAGCCAAGTTTCTGATAGGCATAGAATGTCAAAGTTGTGTACTTCTAGTAGGGCATGAATTTGACTAATTTTATTACAGATACTACGTATTTAGATGTGCCAAGGATAATAAGTTTGAGGGTGTAGTTGATGGAGGAAGGAGGGGTTTTATATGGTTTCTGTGTGTTTTAGTAGTTGTGGGTTGAGGGCCTGGGTTGGGGTGTATGTCACCATCTTGAAGTAGATGGAGTAGTATAGCATAGTTTTGGGTTTTGTTTTAGAAAAGTGTCAAATAATTTCTTTGATTTAGTTTTTAGTAGTTTATAGTGTAAAAGTCTGTGGTATTTGGTAAGTAGGTATATGGATTGTGAGGATGTATGTAAGAAGGATGAAGGTAGGAATGTTGCAGGTGTACTAGTCTGTTTTGAGGGAAGTGAGAGAGAAACAGTTATGGAGTGTTCATAAGAGGTTAAGAAGTAGGTAGTGGTGAGAAGTAATAATAGTAAGAAGGTGATAGGTAATTTAAGTTGTGACTGGAGGGTAGTTGTAGTCATGATAAAATAGTTGTAAGAGAAGTAGGGGGCAAAATGGAAGGGGCTGTAATAGTGTAGGTGTAGTAGTGAGAGAGTGGTGGGGCTGTGTTATAGTGGGTAAGTAGGTGTGGCTAAGTGAAGGGTGTTACACAATGTGTGAAGCTCTGAGTAGGATAGGGTAGAAGTTATGAGAGGTGTGTCTAGAGGCAAGTTAAATGTAGGACCCCTGGGGGTGGGTGGGATATGGGGGTAGGGAGGGGAGCGGAGCGGGGCACACAGAGTAGACCAGAGGAGAATGGAAAAAGTATCAGAGAAGGTAAGGGGAACCAAGGCAAGAGAAAGTAGCCTAGGAGGAGAGGATAAGACAGAGTATTGAAAGGAGGAAAAGGATTAGGGTAGGAAGGAGAGAATAAAAGTGTAAGGTAGAAATCAGTGCTAATATCCCAAATAGGGATGATGAAAGGGTGACATCTAGTGGGCAACAGTGGTAGTGCAATAAGCAAACAAGGGAGCTACCAGGCGTGGAGCTGTACTACAATGGGGGAGAGAGGATAACCTATGTAGCCCTCTAAGGAGACTGTGAGAAGAAATGAAGGAATGTGGAAGGGGTTGCTGCTGACTGCTTAGCTGGTGGCTAAACTAACTATATATTTTGGTGTAATGGATGAAGTACAAAATTCTTTTAGTAACCATAGCATGGGGTTATTTACAATAATGTTTTTATGTATTAAAGAGATTTTCATGAAGTGAATGCTAATTAGTTCCCAGTAATCTTTCCATCTTGCAACATATGACTGATCTATTAACAAAGTAATAACTTTTATAATAGAAGAGATAGTATATAAATTAAAGTCTGGAAATGAAATGCCCCTTGAGACCAGCTATTAGTATGTTTCTTTAATGCAATCCTAGGTCTATTAGGTGCCCATAAGAAATTTAACATTAGTGAATTCAATTTCTTAATAATTATTTTTGTAGGTGGGAGTATTATTGATTGTATTAAGTATAATATCTTAGGGAATACTATCATTTTAATAATTGTGAGTCTCTCTTCCATGGTAAAAAACATATTGTTCCAGCTATTGAAAAGATTTTGTATATTAAGAAGACAGGTACTATAATTATTATGTGTAATAGATTTGATATCTTTAGTTAATATTATACCTAAGTAAGTTATCTGACCTGAGTTGGGTATATATTTGTTAAAATCATTAATGAGGACATTTTTTCGTGTGTATATTGGTAATATTTTAGTTTTTTTCTTCATTGAATATTAAACCAGAGATATTTTAAAATCCATCATTTTATCAAATAAGGACTGCATAGAAGAGTTAGATCCTGCTGATGTAATTAGAACATCATCTGCAAAAAGTTGAATTTTAGATATTGTATTTTCATCTATGTCAAATCCTTCTATATCAGTACTGGTTCTGATCAAATTAGCCCAAGGCTCCATTATTAAAGTAAATAATAGTGGAGAGAGTGGACACCCTTGTTTTGTACCTTTTAAAATGGGTATTTTTTGCGAGACATATGTTCCTATCTTAATGTAAGCCAATGCTCCTTTATATAGATGTTCAATTAGATTTACAAATGCATCTGAGAAGTTTGTGCACTTCAGTAAGATAAACAAGTAGTCCCAACTTACTGAATCAAATGCTGAACTTATATCGAGACTAATAAGTGTTAAATCTTTCTTTTTCCTATTTGCAAAATCAATTAACGTTTAAATTTCTCCTTATATTATCAAAAGTATTTCTATTTACAATAAAGCCTGTCTGGTCTATATCTATAATGCCTGGGATGATTGTCTTTAATCTACCAGCAAAAATATTCATAAACATTTTGTAGTCAACATTAAGTAATGAAATAGGTCTATATGAAGTGCATCTGGTTGGGTCTTTATTGGGTTTTAAAATTGGCGAAATAAATGTGTATTGCCAAGATGGGGGAGTTGTTAACTCATTTTGGGCCAAAATAAAAACCTTATGTATTAATGAGTAAGTACTTTTGGGAAGAATTTTATAGATTTCTGGTATAATACCATCATTACCTGGTGCTTTGTTTGATTTAAGCTTGTTTATTTGTGTAATAACCTCTGTATATGAAATATTTTTATCCAATAGTTTAGTCTGTTGTTTATTAAGTTTTTTGTTCATGTTTGTAGTTATAAATTTCTTTATTTTATCTTTAGGCTCCATGTTAATGTTATTATGATTAATTTTGTGAAAGTCATTTCTAAATTCATCTAATATTTCTGGTAAACTAGAAACATTCTTCTTTTTCCTTGGAGAGAAACTTTTTTTGATATGATTTTGTTTATTCAACCTTTTTGTTTTATTTTTAAGTCTATGTAAGTATTTGGGACTTATTGAGTAAGACAAAAACTTATATTTCTCTAATGTTATTTTAACTTTATGAGTTAAAATTTCTTTGTATTTCTCATTTAATTTATTTATTTCTTCAATGACTTTTTGTCCATAATATTTTCTTTATTATTATGTTTGTATGAGTCTAATTTGCTTTGAATATCTAGTAATTCATTGTCCCAAGATTTCCTTTTATTATTATACCATCTGATACTTTGTCCATATAAATATGATTTTAAAGCATCCCAAACATAAACAATGGAGACTTCAGGTGTATTGTTTAAGTCTAAAAAATGTTGCACTTCTGAAAGTATATAATCTTTATAGTCTTTTAGTTGAGTTAAGTATGCTGGTATCCTTTTGATCTGAACATTGTAAGTACTTTTTATCATAAACTCAAAGACAATTGAATTATGATCTGATATAGGACACAAAATGATTTTAGAATTAATTAAGTCTGTTACCATCTGGTTAGAAATAAAGACTCTATTTTTGAATAAGTTTTATATCTGTTAGAAAAAAAAGTGTATGGTAATGATTTTGAATCTATCTGATTATTAATATCATTCAAATGATATAAATTAACAAAATCCTTTAAATGTTTTGCATTAGATGTAATTTTCCTTTTTCCTATAGTAGTAGTATCTTTTTCATGTAGGATACAATTAAAGTCACCTGCTAAAATAATATCTCCTATAGAAAATGATATGATCTTATTGAGATGGTGTTTCACTGTATTAATGCCAATTCCTGGTATCCAATATACACTGATTAATGTATATGTCTTTCCATTAATTTGTATTGTAACCATACAAAACATTCCTTTATCATCTTTATAAGACTTAATAGTTTTAGGTATGGGCATACTTTTATTCCATAAAATAGCCACTCCTCTTTTTTTCTGAGTGTGTTCTGAACTAACCAAGACTGTATATTTAATAGTGGCTAATTTATCAATATCCTTTTTCAGGAGATGTGTTTCTTGAAGGAATACTAAGTTGGCCCTATGCAAATTAATGTATCTCATTAAACTTGCCCTTTTACATGGGTTATTCAGTCCATTAATGTTTAAAGAAATTCCTTTTAGAGAAATCATTTGGCTTTTATAAACATATAAAACATATAATCAGAATAACAATTAACAAAATAAGTGATATTATACCTCCTCCTTTAGGTGTACCATTAATTATAGTTGTATTTATTGAAAATCTTATGGGATTTTGTATAAGCTTCACTTTTATTTGTAGTGACAATGAGTTTATAAAATGTGTTGTGGATGTCAGAACTATATACAAACAACAATAAACAGGTGAAAATAATATTAGGATTAAACATTGCACCCAGCCTGGAGTCAAGAACTCCAACTTTGAGTAGCACATACCACTCAAGTTATCCCCCTATCCTAAGCAGCAGTACCTCAGCTGCCACCATATCAATTCAATACTAACTATTATTAACTAAAGTTAACCTCATTTAATTAGATTATCTAGTAAGACAAAACTAAACAATTTATAAATCAGCTTCATATAAACAAATAAGAACATTTAGAAACAGCTCATATTACTATGTACATCTATTTTGTATAATACATTCATAATCAAAATAGCATTCTAATAAACTTGATAATGGGAACTGAGAAGAGAGAGAGAGAGAGAAAGGAAGAGAGAGAGGGAAACAAAAAAAAAGGGGGGGGAATTCTATATATTAGTTTATTAAAAGTTTGTAAAAATAAGTTCTTATGTTCATTTGGATTCAATAACTTAGGCTATTATGGTTCAGACATTACATATATTAGGGTATTCCTACTTTCTGCCATAGAAATGCAGTTAACAGTTTTAAAAACTTTAAATTACTTGCACCAAAGCTTTCTTCTCATACTTATTATTGCCAGTTAAATAAAATATTTATACTCATACATATGTTTACAAATCATAGTGCACAGCAATGTAAATTCCTAGTTATACATAAATCATTGTGAAGAAAGCCATCTGTATTTTATATATCTGAACTGCTGCTTTAAAATATGTCACATGACAGTTTCTTCTAAGATATAATCATAATGATACTTGTGCTTGTCAATTAGATAAGTCAAATGATTTATAACATTATATATGCTTAAATCATAAGTATTTATATACATTAATAGGTTGCAGTCATGTAAGCTTTCAAAAACATGTGTATATATGTTTTACCTTCTATGCCTTCTAAAATATCTCACTTGCTTACTATGGCATACTGAATCATTTAAAATCATTATAACTTTCATATTTTATAAATTACATCTTAAATAAGTAAGTTGTTATAAAGAATAACTCACATTTAGATGTCATAAAGTTTGTTTTTCATCACAAAGTTGCATTTACAGCAGTTCTACTTCCTGGAACAGTGCTCTTCTTGAATCTGCAATGTGTCAGTGTGAAATCAGGGGTCAAAGTTCAAAATGACTGCATTCAGCTTCGCTGCATGTATTCTGAGTGTTGAAGCTTTTAAAACAACTCGAGGACACTATTCACGAGGTAACCCACATCCCAAATTGTCTCCCTTAACATTCTGGCGGGAATTGTAGTAAATGCAAGTGACTGATATTCATTTAGTAATACAAATGAAACTAAACAGTGCAAAACCTTCACAAAGTATTTTACAAGTCATTACAGTCTCTATGACAGTGAAACCAAGCCTACAGTTATTTAACATATTATACAACTTATTTTTATATGCCCCATTTCATTTTCTCATACAAATCTTATTATATACATATATCAGTATTATCAGAAGCATATAAATGTACTTTTAAGAGAGAAAGAGAGAGAGAAAAAAAAAAGAAAAGGAAGAGAGTAGAGAAAAAAAAGAAAGAGAGAGAGAGAAGAAAGAAAAAAAGAAAGCTACAAAGAGTATCTACAAAGAAATATTACTTGCTGTTTGTATTAATAAAGTTAAACATGAAACATATTACTTACAACTATTTTAGTTCTAATCATTTGCAATTATATCATGACATAGTATTTGTAATCATGTATAAGCAATAAAGTCATGGTATAATATTTAGCAACAGTGTTTAAACAGCATATATAGTTTTAAAGAACTAATAAGTTATTATTTCACTTTTTCCATATTTTTCATCATACTTCTCTCCTTGCCCTCCCCCACCCCTCACTAAATGCATAGTTTAAAAAGAATGCCATTATTTAAAACAAAAAGAGAAAGAAATTGTATCAAATTACTAACCTTAGGTCTCTTTATCACAAAGAGAAACAAGTTGATTGATAGCATGTTATTTGTTCCTCAGAGAGTTTGACTATTTATGAAACAAAAACAGTTCTTTGCACACAGAAAAATAACTTTGAATAAATCTTTAAAATATTTGTGGTTTTCTGGAGATGCAGTAACTGTATTTGAAGAGACTAAGAGAGAAGGAGAAAAAAATATATAGAACATGTCATTTGTTTTTTAGTCTTTTTTGCTTCTCTGAAGTCTTCCAAGAAGTTCCTGTTGCCATCCTCTTTAACGAAGGACTTGCCCATTCCATATCTTCTATTTTATCTAATATCTTATTTTTTTTAATATACAGCAAAGCAGAGTCCAAGTCTTCAAAAATTCTAGGGCCATCAGGTAAAAAGATTTTTAGTTTGGCAGGAAATAAAAGGTAAGTTTTGAACTGTGCTTTCTTAAGTTCTCTTATTAATGGCAAAAAAACTTTTCTTTTAGTTATTACCAAGGAAGAATAGTCATTGTCAAAACGCACAGTTGCCTCATTAATTTTAATAGGTGCTTTAGCCCATGCAGATTTTAATACCATCTCCTTGTCATAAGATGATAAAAATCTTACTATAACTGATCTAGGATACTTTTTGTTAGAGTTAAAATTAGATAAGGACCTATGGGCTCTTTCAATACCAAAATAAAATGCTTCTGACAAGTCTAAAGTTTTGGGAAGCCAAGTATTTAAAAAGGAAGTAATGTTGTTACCTTCTATATTTTCTGGCAGTCCAAAAATCCTAATATTATTGCGTCTAGATCTGTTTTCCAGGTCATCAAGTTTGGATTGTAGATGTGTGTTCTGCTTCAGCAAAAACTCAATGTTAATTTCTTCTTCCTGGATTCTGTTCTCCATATCATTAACAGTCTCTTCTATGCCTGTAATCTGAGCCTTCTGTTGTTGCAAGTCTTGATGTAACAAATCCATTTGTTTTGTAGTTTTTTGTATGAAGATATCAATTTTAGTATCCAGTTTGTCCATTTTGGTTGTTAGTTGCTGAATAGTAGATATCAGAGACTGAAGCTCTTTCTTGATGCTGGAATCCTGAGTGTTTGCCTTACTGGAACTCATTTTGAACAGAGGTGATGAAAGAGAAATTTCCAAGATGATTTCTGACAGGAAAATTATTGAAATTTTCTTTCTTTTTTAGATATTATTCAAGAAACTGATATTCCAAACGTATTTAGAAAGAAAATTATTTAATTAGTTGATTTTTAAAGTAATTATTTCCTGTCAGTGCAGTTAAGTTGGTGGAGCTGAAGAAATCTGCTGCTATCCTGTGTTCATCCTTGGCCACGCCCCCCTTCTATGTGCTTTTCTGAGTATCTATTTGCTGAACCACGTGTTGGCCACCATCTAGCCATTTGTCAGACAGAAATCTAGAAAGGCCTGTCCTTCTTTATTCCTGTTGCCCCACCCATGTGGACCCAAAAAGTGCATTTAGGTCACCAGTAACAACATCAATTTATGTTGTGATGCTTTTTCTTGTAGGTCCTGCAACTCCTGTCTGAATACATTATTTTCCTCAATATCATAGCCTTACTGTAATGCATAGGCTGAGATTATGAGTAGTTTCTTATCTTTGTCCTGTAGACTAATTGCCATGAGTCTGTGACTAATTCTAATGACACCCCATACTGTCCTCTAAAGCCTGTCCCTCACCACAAATCCCACACCATTTAAATTCTGTCCTCCCCTGATTAGTGGACTTTGGATCGAAAGCTGAATTGCTTTGCTACAATTCCCTCCTATCATGTCTCCTAGATTCTGAATATGCTCATCTTCCTTCTTATCATCATGTCATCCATTTCCACACTGCTTTCTGCCAGTGAACTTGTACTAAGTTTAGCAAACCTTATCCCATGTTTAGCAGGCTGATTGGTTTTGCATTCATCTTTTTGCTCAGCAGAACTAGCCCATGTAATCCAAGCTTGGCAAGTTGACATCTGCTGGCCAGAAGCATATTGACTTAGGGCTCCTGGGGTTGATGGTGGGCACATCCTGGCGAATAGGAGATCATAGACCCCTCCTACTGTTCGCTTTTATCCCTAGCATAGCATGGAGTAGGCCAGATCCTCAAGTCACATATGACCAGCAAATAACCATTCGAATTTTGGCAATATTAGTCTATATGGCCAGTTCACTTAGAGACAGTTTTACACTGTTAAGTGTCTACTCCTGACATGGCAAACAGTCTCTGATGTATAGTCTCTCCTCTAAAGGACACTGTGCACCACAGCTGAAACCCAAGGTGGTTGAACCATACAACTCTTCCCCTGATAGGCACCGTCTAAAGTCTGTGCTGCTGCCCACAACTCCATTCTTGAGTGAGTTTGAGGTGGATATACCCAGCATGTTTTCGGAAGGTGGGAGGAACCCCACAGAGATACAGGAAGATCATACAAACTTCACACACTGCATTAGCTGGAAGTCATTCTTTTATAGTAGGTCAAACATCAAGCAATCAGTACACGTGTCAATGATCCAAAAACTTAAAAGTAATAAACCATGTATAGATCAGACACATCGCCTACCTAGCCACATTAGTTTTCCCTTAGCTAGTCATTAAACAAAAATGTACATAAGTGTATAAAAAGATCTCTGTCCAAAAAAATCCAAAGGAAATTACATTTAGTACATACCCAAAAGTATTATCAGAAGTATTGTCAAAGGTTTTTGCAACTGAAACCTGTACACACATCTCAAAATGAAAAAACAAAAACATGCCCCAGTAGTTAGTCGATTCTCCCCTACAATTACTATGTATTACTGTAAAATATCTCATTGGGAATATCCAACATTAATGAGGGACTAAAGGATATATAAATAAATATGATCTTGCTGAAACAATTGTAACCCACAAACTCTGATGGGTGATAAAACAAATATCAAAGTTTGTAACTGAAATGTGGAAAGCAGTATGCACCACTCATCAAAAGATCAGCAAGTAACCTTGGTGGCACTCCAGCCTCAGAAAAAAAACATTGTTGATCTAAAGTGCTGCTTCAGAAAATCAGTCCAAGTTTGCCAAGTTTGGATTTTACTGCCCAAATGTATCATACAGACAATAACCAAAAAATAAACCACTTAAATTTAAATTTTTATTTAAGTGACCAGGTCAGCTACAGCAGATCAGCATTGCTCAGTACTGAATAAATAAACAATAGCTGCTGCATACAAGTAGGCACGTTTAGATAAAACACATAGGGAGTGTTCAAGTTAGATTTATATGCCTAGCTTTGATTGACTTTCTTGTAAAAATCATTTTAAAATCAATAGTGCCAAAATGTGGCTTAAAGTTTAAAAGAGTCCATATTAAACTGAGGAACAAGCAGACATTAAAGATATATCAATGTTAATCAAATTGTCAAAACTAAAAGAGGTGGCGAAAGTCAGTTAAATGAGTTAATGTAACCAATCTTGATGGTGGCCTTTACCAACATCAAAAATCACCGCTCATAAGAGCGTGAAGTTGGATGTGGTGGAACCAGGTGTTTTACAACAATTACTAGTTCACATTAAGCTAATTACGTGATCTACAGCCTTAAAGACATCCATCAGTGAATGGATTAAAACTAGGGGAATAAACCAAATCACATAAATAACCAGGGGCTATGTGAGTAGCTGTAAAAAATGTATTAAACACAGTAAGGAAAGGAGATCTAGACAATGAATGACTAGAAAAAATGGGAGGTTGTCAGAGTAAAATATGTTAAGAACAGACTGTAAACCAAAAACTATAGTAATATCCTGTAAAAAGGAAAAACAAAAAATAGATATAATCTAATGATGGCTCTAAAGTAGGGTAGGGTGTAGAGATGTAGAAGTAAGTATAAAACTGTCCACTGCCTGTGGAAGTAAAGTCAACATTTGGAGTAAATGAAAAATTAATTAACAGAGGGGTGGCTAAGAGTACACAGCTTGACCTGTGTAGCACAGCTAGATGGTAGAGTGGGGAGGAAACCTGGTGTATAAAGCTCTTAAATGAAACAAATATGGAAGTGTAAGGCCCATAATGCCAGCATATTTGTCTTAAGAGTTAAAATTAAATATTTACTGAGAGAAATGTGGTGTGTGGGTCCAACCATCACTCATTTATGAATAAATAAAACAAACGCGGCTGCATCCAAACAGCATTAAATGGGCATGTTTAGATAAAACATGTAAGGAGTGTTTAGGTTGAATTTATATGCCAAGCTTTGACAGATGTTTCTGCAGTAAACATATTAACACCCAACAGTGCCAAAATGTAGTGTAAAATGAAAAAATTAGCTTCTATTAAAAAACAATTACATGATAAAAATATCAGCAAAACTAAAAGGGGAAGCAACAGTCAGACTAACAAATTAAAGTAAGCAATCTTGTTGGTGGTGTGTAATTGCAGTAATAATCATCTTTCATAAGAGCAGTTGAATTTGGAGTATCAGGGTGTTTTAAGCAAATACCAGTTCACATTAATATATTTAATATATTTAACAGATCTGCAGCCCTAAAGCCATTTATTAGTGGACAGAATTAAACTAGGAGAGCAGACCAGATCCAATAAATACTCTGGGACTGTGTGGGTAGTTGTAAAAGCACATAGTAACCACAGTAGAGAAGACAAATAGACAGTGAATGACTGGGTAGCTAGGGGAGATCATCATAATAAGATACATTTAGTAACAGACAGTAAAAATAAAAAAACTCAAGTAACAACCTGTGAAAAGGCAAAAAACAGACTGGGGAAGTCAATAAACTATTTTTACCGTGTGTACTTCTCAGTGCGATGCGTACATGTGCGCTGCAAGATTTAGATTCAGTAAACTCTGTGAAGGGGAGTGCAATCATGCACACTCACACACAAATATGGATACATTCATGGAATGCAAATTTCAGCATAAGTAGCTGAAATTTATGCTAATGACATAAACCGATGTGACTGAGCTATCCAACAACATAAAATGAAGCCATGTAGACTCAGCGTGAGTGTTGGAAGTGTGCATGGAAAATTTCCGCATACATGAGTATACATGGAAACACGGCCAATGCAAAATATCTAAATTTGTACAGAAGTGACCTTAACAGATAACACCACACATATTATGGCCTAAGTACTCCCTTTGGATGCAATAAAATTAGCGTCAGAAAAAAAGTGAAGTTTAACTGCCCTGACATAAATGCACCTTTGGCCCCCCTCCTCCAACTAAATCATAAACTCTTTACAACATCGTGCTCCCATGCAGTTTCCCTGCTTACACAGCTAATAACTGTGTAGAATCCAGGCTGGCAGCATGGTCATTATGCAAATAAGGCCAAAACATATTAAAGTTATTGAATAACAGAAAACAATAAGTTGCACAGTGGTGCAGCGGTTAACGTTGTCACCTCACAGCAAGAGGTTCTCTGGTTCGATTCTCGGCTGGGGTGCCTTCTGTGTGGAGTTTGCATGCCTGTGTGTTTTCCTCAGGGTACTCCGGTTTCCTCCCACATTCCAAAGACATGCATCTGGAGCATTTCTCCCCGGGCCTCCGCTGAAAACAGGCTCTGTGGAACCTAGTCGGACTTTCCTGGTCAACAAATGTTAAATAAAAATAACCATGTAGGGTTGTTCACTTTGTGAAGGAATCTACACAATGTTTATGTTTACAACAGTGAGTGATGACATCAGGGGAGTGTATCAGCTTCCATATATATTTTTTTTATGTCAATATGTTTGCACATTACTGTGCTTAGTGCAACAATGGGAAATACATCGATAAAAGGCTTGTTATGTAACTATTGCTGTGGTAGCACCTGTATGTGTAGGGCTACAGTGTGGATGGTCCTGAGTTCAAGTAAAAGATTTACTAGCTTATCTTCATGTTGCATGATTTTACACTACCCAGAGAAAATAGAAATACAATTCATAAATTTTACTTATTCTTACCTTATTTATGTGACATTGCACTGAGCTGCATGAAGCTGCATATAGGGCACTACTGAGCACTCAACCAGGTGTTTTAAATAATGGTGATTACAGCCTAAACAGGTGAACTTCATCTTAATTACCCAATCCCACACAGTGAACATATTCAAAAAATGTATAAAGTATCCATGTAGCCTATATTCTTATTTTCCCTCGATACTTTAATACCATTAGAGCAGAGACTTGAAAATTTTATCTGAGATAATGCTTAGGTCTGCTGCAGCAATTCTTCATCTGTATGTGCTACAGGCTGAAGTTTATGCTGCTGGTGCTACTGACAATAGGTCTAGAGCAAGAAGGAGAAGAGTGCTCAGGCCCAGGGTAACCTTCCAGGTGCTACATGAGCTGGAGATTGTACAGCACTACAGGATGGACTGGGACATATTACAAGAACTCTGTGAGCCCTGTCAGCCTCAACTCAGAGACACAGCCAACTGAGGGGAATTCATTCCAGTGGAGACTAAGGCATGTGTAGCCCCTAGAACATTAGCTACAGGTACTTTTGAAAGACCAACTGGGGCTGTTATGTGTGTGTCAGAGGCATCAGCATCCAGGATACTCCACCACTTTCTGGATGCTATGACTTAGATGCCAGTGAACACATATATTTTCCCTTAACTTCAGAGAGCAGGGCCAGCAATATGCAACAGTTTTATCAGGTAACACACTATCCTGAAGTACTGGGTGTCATAGATTGTAACCATGTATACATGAAGTCATCACCTGATGAGTGAGGTAAAAATCTACAGTAACTGAAGGGATACCACTCCATCAACTGTTAAGCCATGTGCAATGCCCATAGGATTATCTTTAATGTATGTGTGCTGGCAACCCCGGCAGTTATCATAACTCCCATATCTGGCACATGTCGCAGCTGTACCAGATGTTTGCTAGGGGACATCTCACAGGGACATTTGCTAGGGGATGCTGGCTATGCCTTGGAGCCATGCATGATGACACCCATCAGAAATGTACACAGAAGAATGCCATAATGAAGTACATGCACAAACTAGAAACATCATAGAGCATGTATTTGTGCTTCTGAAGTCACACTTCCAGTGCCTAGATATATCCAGTGGAGCCTTGCAGTATAATCCCTACACATGTACACAAATATGCACAGTATGTGGTATACTCCACAGTCTGACCCTGCATAAACAGCTGCAGCAGGATCAGCAAGGGGAAAGGACACACATCTCCCCACCAATGCCTAGGTCACCACAGCTACAGTCAGAGGAGGACTGAGAGGAAGAACCCCCAGCTACTGCTCCTCTAGGCAGATGTAGGTATGCTCAGAATGCCCTTGCTTTGGTTAAGAGACAATGCATAGCACATTCACTGACCACTTAGGGACCTAGGGACTAATACTTTCTCCTACTCATAAATATATATAAAACTTACACAACCTGTACCTATCCATGTATTGCCTGTGTACTACCTGTATCAAACAGAGTCAGCTCTTTACTAAAGTTGTATCAACCTCTGCATTTGCAAGGTAAGTCCTGAACCTAGACTGTATTCTTGATGAGTATTAAGTCATATCCTTGTATCGATTAACTTGTTACAGTATGCAACTAAATAGTGGTAGATATGTACACAAATCAAATTAACATGTGACTGCAGACACTTATTTTACTAATATGTGTCAATTTGTAATTAGTGAGCCTCAGGCATGAAGCATTCACACAGTCCTACCTCAGCAGAATACAGGAATAAAGTCCTCGACTCTGGATGAAGTAACCAGTGATAATAAAGAAGAAACAATAAATAAAATAAACTCGCTGGATACACACGGCACGTAACTGTTTATTAAAAAAGACATGAGCGCTTTCGCAGAGTCCTCTCTGCTTCATCAGACATATTATAACAATTAGAAATTCATTTAAGTGGTGCATCATGGTGTCAACCAATCAGTTCCATGTTAAAATCAGTAAACCAAATAACAATGCTCATAGTATAAAAATACACACACATATATAAATATACATACATATATATATATATATATATATATATATATACACACATATATATATATATATATACATATATATATATATATATATATATATATATATATATATATATATATATATATATATATATATATATATATATATATATATATATATATATATATATATATATATATATATATATATATATATATATATATATATATATATATATATATATATATATATATATATATATATATATATATATATATATATATAAACACATATAACAAACACATAGACTGTATAAAATGTGAGATGCATTTCTAACCATCTGGGTACAATATTAAAAGCTATGTAAAAGATATATAAAACAAATACTAGATAAGCTGGAGCATCAGTGCTTCAAGGCCCTATTTCTGAGAAATGGTTTTAAAGAAACCTTAGAGTTTAGACCAGGTGGTCTGTTTGCTTAGAACTTAGTAATCCATTCTTGTTCCAAAGCTTCAGTATTGTTAATAATATTTCCACCTTTTTTATTTCTATGGACACTATGGAGAACCAGGAACTTAAAAGTGTGTGTGTTCCCCTCTTGCATTACATGCATTGCTAATGCATTGCTTTCTTTTTTATTTCTAATATCTCTCATATGTTCTAAAATTCTGTCCTTCAATAATCGATTCATTTTACCTATATAATCGGCAGGACATTTCATGCAGAAACTAAAATATACTATATTTGCAGTGTAACAGTCTGATGAAGAAGAGAGGACTCTGCGAAAGCGCTCACATCTTTTTAATAAAGGGTTACATGCCGTGTGTATCCAGGGAGTTTATTTTATTTATTGTTTCTTCTTTATTATCGCTGGTTACTTCATCCAGAGTCAAGGACTTTATTCCCGTAGATTTGAAGTTTTTTACCTCTACCTGGACATGGCAAGTGTGGATGATACTACAACTTATGCTGCCACGAATGTGGGGCCGATGGACTTCAAAATATGCCAAACAAGGATGAATGAATGACTTGATTCGATACTTAACACTCATGGCAATCAGTTATTAATGCAGGATATACTACAACAAACTGAGGTTCATGCACAGTTTGATAAAAGGCAATATGAGAATTTTCTACAAAGTTTCAGGACACTTGAGAATAAATTATACAAATATAAGCGTTTACAATGACAACACTTTCATCTAGAGGCATGCCTACAATTGAAAATTGCACTTAGATGTCTAAGAGTATTAACTATGCCCAGCTATGGGCAGACATATTCAGACCTCCTAAAATGCTGGCAAAACTTGAATTTAGAGTGTAGTGCCAAGTACATGCAACTCTTAGTTGACTTCTTTAAACCAGAAGAAAATGAGTTGCTAAGAGAAGTACACACCCTATATAATGAGGGTAGGGAGTATGGCCTAATGGTTAAGGTGTTTGCTTTACAAATGCAAAGTGTAGGGTTTGAATCTCACAAGGGATGATTGGCTAGGCTTAAAATGGCTCGCAAGAACAGTTAGTTTAGTACTAACCTATGAACCTATACATTTCCTGGTGAAGTAATAGCTGATAAAACTGGCCAGCTACATGAACAAATTAATCAGTATGAAAAATGCTTATCTAGTGCAAAAACACGTAAAATCCAAAGAGATTTGCATGATTTTAAAATGGGCAATGTCTTTTTTTGGAACCGTGAAAGAAACTTACAGGAAATTCAGAGGCTACAACTAGGAAGTGGGATTAGCCCTATAAACAATGATCAGCATGGAACAGGTGTGCAAAGCACTTCAGATGCACAAGCTACTAATTCTAACTGTGACAAAGTGCAACCTGCTAGTTTATCTCAAACAAGTGTTACCTCTGTGTCACTAGCTGATACAACACTACCTATAGTGGAAGATACACCAGTAGTCAAACCCAAAAATACTTTGCTACTATGCCCTGCTCACATAAATGAAGTAAAAACAACTGCAGCTGAAGGGAGCAGTTCAAATGGTTTAAATTAAGCTTTTTTGTTAGAGAAACCACCAACGATACGAGGGAGGTCTCGCAATCGCTTTTTTGGCAAGACAAGGAGAACACACAGTTTGGAAGACCAAAACAGAGCTTGGAAAAGAACAAAACAGGTTTAGTTTTTAATATTTCGTCTTTTCCTTTAACTGACTCACAGCTAACTCTGCTAAACACAGGATTGAGTTTTGTCCTAGGTCAAAAAGTAGATTTAGTTAATGCAATAAGAGAACTTAAACTTTTTGGCAGGACATTAAACCTTAAGACTTTATTTCGCAATGGAACTACTGCATTTAATGCTTTTAAGAAACCTAGTACTTTTATACCTCCCAGTAACTCTGGCATTGACTTGTTTGTTGACATCTGTGAAAAACAGCTGAGGAGTAAATTAACTGAAGGAAGTAATATTGTATTTCACAATTTATCTAGTTTTGAACAGCAAGCACTTGCAGACCTTAAACATTTGAACAGTATTGAAATTTGTCCTGCCGGTAAAGGCGGAGGGATCATTATTCTAGACAGAGAAGTTTATGTTGATAATATGCAGACACACTTATATAATGCAACTATTTATTGTGAGATTTCCAATACCTATATGAAAGCTTTGATGGACAGGCTACAGGTATTATTGTTTGATCTGTTAATAACAGGAATGATCTCTGAGCAACTTTTTGAGTATTTTAAAACAGATTTTCCAGTAGTGCCAATAATTTATGGTTTCCCAAAAATCCATAAAGATTTAATGAACCCACCTACGTGGCCTATAGTATCTAGTCGTGGATGGGCGACTAAGCCACTATCGATTTATATTGAAAAAAACTTGCATCCTATTTTAAATTAATGTACAACTGTTTTATTAGATACTAAGGAGTTCTTAAATGATTTAAGTATACACCTTGAAGCCTTAGACAATCCATGTTGGCTACTAACACTTGATATAGAGTCGTTGTTCACAGTGATTCCCCATACATGGGGGACAGAAAATGTCAGAGAATTACTTGTCAGGAGAGGTACTGAAGGCAACAAGATAAGACTAATTTGTGCAATACTGGAGATAGCCCTAGAGAACAACATATTTATGTTTGGAGATAGATATTTCATAGAAAAGGTTGGTGTGGCTATGGGTGCAAATAGCTATGCCATCCTATCTCTGGTGCAGTGGGAAACTGATAATATCCTCACAGGAAATGTTTTTGCTAAAACTATTATTTGGTATAAACGCTTTGTGGATGATATTTTTTTTGCTGTGGCATGATGATGAGTTTCATCTTAAATAATTCTTGGAGTACATTAACACTAGTACTCCATTCTTAAAATTTACCTTTAAGTATTCTGACAAAGAGATTGACTTCTTATATGTGAAAGTTAAAACAGACACCCCTGAACTAATTTCTACTTCATTGTATAGGAAGCTTATCAGGAAAAATAATGTTTACATAACAGTAGTATGCACCTTGGTTTTACAAAAGCAAATGATTTGAAAGGACAGATAGTTCATTGTATGCAGCTACACAATGATGATGCAACTTTATGTGAAGCACTGACTCTTCTTAAGCATGAATTTAGTGAAAGGGGGTATACAATGAAAGATATTGAAAGGCAGATTGATTTAGCATGGAAAGAAATGGAAGGGAAATGCAACCTTATTATAATGCTAGAAGAAAACATGCAAATGTTTTACCCATGAAAAATGTGAATACTATAATAACTTCAGGCACAGCAAGAAATGCAGAGAATAATATGCTGCGAGTACCACTGACTTCTGCGAGTAACATTAATATAGTTTGTGACATAGTTAGAAATAACTGGGATATCTTAGCGAGTGTGAAAGGACTTGATGGAATAATAGGAGAGACACCATCTTTCTCCTTTAAAAATAATAAGTCTCTTAAAAGACAATTGTGCTATAAGAAAATAGATGAGCATAAATATGTAAAGTCTGATAGGATGGACACGTTTGCCTGCAGGAGATGCACAGCATGCCCATTCATTTTTGGTGGGGGACAGTATAAATACCCTATCAGAGGTTTCTCCATTGATACACACTTCTATGCTGACTGTCACACTGCAGATATAGTATACTTTAGTTTCTGCACGAAGTGTCCTGCCTATTATATAGGTAAAACAAATCGATTATTGAAGGACAGAATTTTAGAACATATGAGAGATATTAGAAATAGAAAAGAAAGCAATGCATTAGCAATGCATGTGATGCAAGAGGGGAACACACACACTTTTAAGTTCCTGGTTCTCCATATTGTCCGTAGAAATAAAAGAGGTGGAAATATTATTAACAATACTGAAGCTTTGGAACAAGAATGGATTATTAAGTTCCAAGCAGACAGACCACCTGGTCTAAACTCTAAGGTTTCTTTAAAACCATTTCTCAGAAACAGGGCCTTGAAGCACTGATGCTCCAGCTTATCTAGTATTTGTTTTATATATCTTTTACATAGCTTTTAATATTGTACCCAGATTTATTTATTTTTTTATTTTACATTTGTTAACCGGGCTAGTCTAGCTGGATGTATTTCCATTTTCAGTAGAGGCCCGGGGAGAAAAGCTCCACAAATAAACACAAACAAAACAAAAATTGTTTACAAAAATTCAAGAAAGGTATAACAGTTACAAACTATGGAAGAATAAGAGACATAATTTCAAATTGCAAATTAAAGTATGTGAAGATGATTATACGACATATTATATTTACACATAGTACAACTACAGGTAGTTTTAGAGTAAAACAACTCTGTAGGGCTAACTCCAAGATATTTTTTAGAGAGTTTCGCATCATTGGTTACTCTAGTATAATCCAGTCAGTTAGTATATCAAAGTGGTTAGACAGTAATGGGAGAAAAGGAGGAAGAATAAAGAAATCACTCAAAAGTAAAACACCAAGTAACACCAAAACCTCGGTAGTTCGGTATAAAGGCTGTCTTCCAAAAACCAAAAAATCTGTTTCACCAAGAATCACATCCAAAATCTGCAAAATCAAAACTCTTTATTAACTGCCAACAAGAAATGGATTTAGCACTTTCATCACCACACTGGAGACCTCATCAGAATCAATTCTTATCACTTCTTTCATTTCTTTTATACACAACCACTTAAAAACAATTAGAAACAATTGAACTTGATACGAATCAATCAAGTGATCAATCAGGTAATATGACATAACATAACAATATCATTGGCTGGCCATGTTGATTCTCTTAAAACACCATAAACAGTACATCTTACTTTTAAAGCTGGAAGAGACATAGAAATATGTGTGAAATATGAAATGTGTTGTAGTATTTTATATTTTATATGTATATAGATATGGATATCAATATATATAAATGTCAATACATATAAATATATGCATGCGAGACGTTATGTAATACCTGAACCACATGTATTCAACATTGGAAATATTTGCATATAATAGTGTGTGAATGTAAGTTGGTGAGTGTGTAGATGTTATGGGTGTGTTAATACTCCATTCCATATATGCCACACACTTCCTTATTTTCATATACCGTAAGATTCATTCATTATAAATATACATGTATAAGTAGACATAACAAATGCATACAAAATAAAAATAAAAAAATATATAAAAAATAAAAATATAGAATTTCATGTATACAATATAAGTATAAATATGAATATGAATATAATTATAAATATAATTTGATAATATAATAATAAATAAATATATTCACAATTATTTACGTCTGTGGGTATATATAAATATGTAAAAATGTAAAAAGTCTATATTGTAAGAATCATGTAAAAATGTATATTCAATACACCAAACACCATCGTTTTAAGTAAATTATGAAATAAAATATATTTATGTTGTATATTTAGTATAAAACACACCTTTTATAAAAACTCATAGAAATTGATAAAAAACAGAGGAAAAAAGAGTATATCCTCATAAGGTATTATTTCCTTAGGATTTATATCTTTTTGGATCTTCCGATAGTATTTTGAGGGCTGGTGTAATGGAAATATGATCATTCAAGCCCTTACCACTACAGGCATCTAACTTAAGCTGCCGTATCATCTCCCTATATGCTAGTTTTGTCTCCCAATCACCCCATCTTTCAAAATGTTCCACTTCCTCGAGGACCCAAAACTTGATGTTTGTATCATGACATGTAAGTGAGTGTCTGTAAAGGGCATTATTTTCATTTTTATGATTAATGTCCCTCATATGTTCATATATTCTTTTTCTCAGATGTTCCGTTTTGCCGATGTAATATTCCCAACAAAGTTTGCAGTATGCTAAATATACAACCCCCTTGGTATAGCAACTGCTATATTTTCTTGCCCTCAGTGTAATTCTTAATGTGGGTACTGTAAGTTCCTTTTCTCCTGCTATAAAAGGGCATTGCAGACATCTGTCACATCTAAAAGTACCCTTTTTGTTAGAAACTATTTCACCTTCATTATAATACTTCTTATTCTCTAAAATATTCTTCGAGTTGTGATTCCTCCTATAGCTATATGTCAATTTGTTCTGAAAAACCATGATTCTAGTGGGCATAGTTTTGAACATATCCCATGTTTCATTAATACATTTTTTGAGCCATCCGATGTCCTTGTAATAAGTGAGAGTCAAATAAGTTAATACTTTCTTCTTATCTACTTTTTGTGCAATTCTGTTGTCACCCCCAACTTCATTAATATTCAAGCAGCTCCAAAATAGTGAAATACTGGTAAGCAAAAAGGCACTGAAGGCAACAAACCAGATAAAATCACAGACCTTTTATTGTCCAAGAATAAAAATAAATAAAAAATATGTAGACAGTAACCGTTACTGAGTCAGTAACGGTTGCTGTATACATATTTTTATTTTTATTCTTGGACAATAAAAGGTCTGTGACTTTATCTGGTTCATTAATATTCAATTTGTTTAATAAGGGTATATGAATAATACCCCATCTATCTATCACATATTTTTGATAGGCTGTGTTATTTCTACAGGGTAGCCCCTTTGATGGAACATATTTTGTACCATATCTACTTCACAAAGGAAATCTTCCCTATCAGATGTCATTCTGGCTACTCTGATCATCTGTCCCTTCACTATATTTCTTTTCAGTTGGTCTGGGTGGTCACTGTCAAAGTGCAAGTATGCATAGAATAGTGTTCTTTCCTATAAATAGTAGATTTGTAAGTTCTAGTTCTATAGTTCTTTTGTAACTTGACATCTGATAATGTATCTCATGCAGATTAATTTGATGTGTAAATCTTAAGTTAGTACTATTATTGATAAACTTAATAAATTTATCTATGACTTCATCGGGACCTTCCCATAAAATAAATATATCATCAAGAAAATGGTAATAACTTTTAATGAAGGTGGAAAATTCAGATTCAAACAAATAATGTCTTTCCCAATATAACATTATAATATTGGCATAAATAGGGGCACAGGCCGCCCCCATTGCAACTCTTTCTTTTTGGTGGTAAAATTCACATTGAAAAAATATATAGTTATTTTTTAGCACCAGTTCCATGCATTCTAATACTAATTTAAATTCATCTGGTGTCAACAAATTCATTTCTATTAACATTTTTTCAAACCATTCCATGCCAATCAAATGGGGTATGACAGAAAACAAATCTTTAACATCAATTGTAACAAACTTAATTCCATCTCCATATGGGTCCTTACTAATTTTCTGCAAAAAATCCCATGAGTCCACTAAAATATGCAGATATCTCATATAATACTTCTTGAGTTTAATGTCTATGTATATATCTAAAGGTTGGGTTTTGGATCCTTGTGATGAGACAATAGGTCTCATAGGGGGGTTTTGGATGCATTTATGCATCTTCAGTATGCCAAAAATAGCAGGAATAACTGGTTTTCTAACTTTCAAAAAATTGTGTAAATCCAAATCAATGAGACCTTGTAATAAATTGTCTTCTATAATATAATCAATTTTCCGGTAGGAAATATTAACATAGTACAACTACAGGTAGTTTTAGAGTAAAACAACTCTGTAGGGATAACTCTAAGATATTTTTTATAGAGTTTCGCATCATTGGTTACTCTAGTATAATCCATCAGTTAGTATATCAAAGTGGTTAGACAGTAATGGGAGAAAAGGAGGAAGAATAAAGAAATGACAGTAATACTGCCTTCAGGATTAGCATAAAGAGATGATAGTAATACTGCCTTCAGGATACAAATCATATCCTGGGAAGGACAGTGGGTTTACAGGATTTACAACTTTAGAGGAGTTGACAGCATAGGGGGAGGAGAGTAGACGTTTGAGAGAATAAAACAAAAGAAACATAGAATTAGTCTGGGTAACAGCAAGGGCAAAGCCAGTTAGTTTTAAGATATTTTTTAAGTCTTTGTTTAAAGAGAGGAAAGGAGGGGAATGAGGTTAGGTCAGATGGCAGGAGGTTCCATTGTTTTCCTGCAGAGTTGGAGAACAGTGAGTCACCAGCCAAGTTGTTAGACTTGGAGGTACTAGCTAGAAGCTTATTGGAGGAGCATAATGAGTTAAGATTTCTATAGGGTGCAATAAGGTTGTTAAGTATGGGTGTGTTGTTGGGTTGGTAAAAAATCTTATGAACAATGGTAAGTTGGGAAAGTATCAGAAGGTTTTCTAATTAAAGCCAGTCTAGCTGGCGAAGGTTGAGACAGTGGTGAGTTCTGTATGGGTTTCCTGTGGCAAATCTAGCAATACTGTTATAGGAGTTGGCTAATTTAGCAAGATTACTTTTTTTTAGATTTGTGTATATGGGTGCAGCATGTAGAAGAGTTGAAATTAGATGGGAGTGGGCAATAGTAGTTCTGGCTGCTGGGGTTAAGAATGGTTTTATCTTATAAAGGGAACTGAGTTTTTTATTAACTGATTTAATGGTGTTGTTAATGTGAATATCAAAGGTGAGGTTGTTATCAGTTGTGACTCCTAATAGTTTGGTGGAAGAGTCGGGGGATATAATGGTATCATTATTGGACTGGATGGAGAAATCTAAGGGGGGGACTTGGTATTAGTGATGAACAGTAGAAGCTTGGTCTATTTGGTTGTCGTGTGTTATTTATATGTGTTTTTATATATGATATATATATATATATATATATATATATTTTTTTTTTTATACTATGAGCATTGTTATTTGGTTTACTGATTGGTTGACACCATGATGCACCACTATTTAAATGAACTTCTAATTGTTATAATATGCCTGATGAAGCAGAGAGGACTCTGCAAAAGCACTCACATCTTTTTTAATAGTTACGTGCTGTGTGTATCCAGCGAGTTTTATTTTATTTATTGTTACTACCTCAGCAGAATACTGGTACAGCATTCAAGAAAGAACTGAGAAAGTGAGGCTATACATTGCAGTTTCTGACTTTAGACTTGTTTGTATCCTGACAGCCACTGTGCTTTGTTCCACCGCCCTCCAAAACAGGAGTGCCTCCTTGTAACTGCCATAACAGTAACTCAGCTATGCTAACCTTAAACTCACCATATATGCGTGTTTATATCACTGTTAATATCCCATTACATTTTCAGGAATATTATATAGAATTACATACACATTGTATATGTCAGGTAACTGGTGACTTAAACAAAAACACACATGTCTAAGACCAAAATTATGACAGGTTGTATGATTTTTGTAAAATGTTTGTGTTACAAAGGTATTAGAACTGTATGTCATGTGTATATAAAACTGGCTTGTACAGATGTGTGTGTTAAAAAAAGTATTTTATAAAGTTCTTGTGCTTAAACTGTAACCTTGGTATGCCTACTGGAAAAGAACAGAAATTAAGACACACTATTGTAACTGTTTAAATGTATATATTTTAACAGTGGAAACTGGAATACAGGAGGCAAACTTCAGAAAAACAACTGAAATTAAATTACTTTATGACTATACCATAAAAGCTGGCTTTTTTCAGGTTCAATGCAGCAAGGAGGCAAAACGTCTAAAACTTGTGAGCTTTCTGTATTGTCTCTAGGGTGAAATAATTACTAGTCTTGAAATGTGAAGGAATGTAATTATTTTATGACTTCCAGCATCTGCCAAAGATCTGAGGTCTATGTATTTTCACAGGTAGATGTTAAATGCTGCCAGCTTCTGTCAGTGGTTGTTTTGGGCCTGGGAACTAAAAGTCAGATGACATGAAATGATGTAATTCTGCAAACTTGCCCAGCAAAAAATGTTTGAGATATAAATTTGAGAAGTCTACTAGTGTGACAGAGCATTCTTTTTTTCTGTCTTGGACCTGACAACATCAAGAAAAAATGATTAACCACACATTGCCTTGCCCTATTAGTAAGTTCATAGGTCATAGTACTTCTCTTAGATTCAGTCAGGGGTATAGTGAAGCTTAATTTAGATATTTTTCTTTATTTATTTGAGACTGTGGTGCATTGTTGTTTTAAATATTCCTGTGGTTTTGAACTCTAATATCACTGTGAATTTATATTTAGTATTGCCTTCTTTTATTATAATTAAATATATCATTGTGACTGATCTGTGTAGAGATATTTAAGTTTTGAGAGGACTTGCATATTGATTTGGTGACACTGTGTGAGCCACTCCTAATAGCCTTGTTCTAGGTCAAACTACCATTCTTATTAATATTACACAATAAGATCAGGCACCCTTTGTTAAGGGCCTTAAAGTAGCTGATAAGAAGTTGGCTGGTGGCAGTGATAACTACCTTATAGTCTGGACTAAAGGCAGCATAGCTAGTAAACCTGTGCCAGCCTTTCCCAGGTGTGTGTGTGTGTGTGTGTGTGTGTGTGTGTGTGTGTGTGTGTGTGTGTGTGTGTGTGTGTTTGTGTGTATGTGTGTGTGTGTAAATCAAACCTCAAAGAGTGTAAAGAGCTACTTGGGCAGGGACATAAACCACTGGTTGCACAGAGAGGGTGTTGGACGTCTTGGCTTGGCCACTCAGCTGAGATCTCAACTCTATAGCTGTATCAGTGGGGAGTCTTATTGGACAGCTGGAGAAAGAGGAAGAAACCAGCCCAGGACTGACTGTGGTCTCTGTGTGCTCTTAAGGGAAATTACACTTGATGCAGAGAGCTGCATCTGGAAATACTGTGTGCATACCTCTCAACCCTAACAAATTCCTTGGTATTTCCCAGTTTTGAGGACAAAATAATAGAGTGCCATGAATTTCTGCATGAGGTCTACCAATCCTGATTTTTTTTAATTTACAATTTATTCATTGCCACTGATGTCATCGCCAGTGTATCGTACAAAGTCATCACTGTGCAGAAACCTCTATTCCCTCATAGTGTTATACTTTTACTTAAAAACTATATAATTTAGGAATGCTATGTTAAGAAATGGGTGGGTTCTGAAAGACTTTGGCTTTTTGCTATGTAAAACTTACTGGTCCTTTTCATTCGTCACTTTTGTCCCTGCTTTTCAGCAAATTCAACTTCCTTCTTAACTCTTTCCTTTTCTGCCCTTAACTCATCCCATCTGTTTCATTTCATTCTTTGCTGCTTCAAGTTCTTGGTTTTCAGCTTTTGCATGTGTTGTTAAGTCATTTATATTCACCTCTGACATCTCTACCCCACAACACCAACAGACACATCATACCTCTCAGTGTACAATGCCCAAGCACTCTGGAACAAGTCAAAATAATGATGAGAGGACAAAGGCCCAAAATTACAGATACATTTTTAAATTTTTACTCTTGTTCAGTTAGTTAATTCAACAAATTTACATCAGCAAGCATTTTCTGCATAACAAAAAGTATGAAACTAAAGTTAGGCATTCTTAATTGACTGTAATCCTCAGTGATATTCCAGAAGTAGAAAATCAAAATTTTACGAGGGATAAAGAGGAAAAATGGGTGATAATAGAGAACAATGGACCTTCTGTAAGTGAAAAACCAGAATAGTAAGGAACATGTTATTCAAGGTCCAGTGTTCTCTTTTATCGCCAGTGCTACTTCCTATAACTAGAACTCGCCTGCTTCTACAAAAAAGGCAAGGGAGGTAAAAGTACAGGTGGTACTTTAAAAGTTGCTGACAACATAAAAAAAATGCTTCCACAAACTAAGCCCTTTGTTACCGGAGATAAAATGTTAGGGTCTGGAGTTTTTATAATGATAAGCAGCATCCAAGCAGGACAAGTAAGGCAGGTGGTACTTAACAAATTCAGAGTACATCCCAGAGTTTGAACTGGACTTTCTCTAACAAGCTGGTGCACACCTCTCAGCTGCTTTTGATTTTAGCTCAGCATTTTGCTCTGTTCCTCCTAATCTGTCATAAAACTGATGGTCTTGGGGGTAAAAAGGTGATGGAACAATCATTAGCGTTTATATATATATATATATATATATATATATATATATATATATATATTTTTTTTTTTTGTTCTTCAAAATATGCATGCAGAATGCTACATTCTCTTACTCTGTCAACTTTTAAGGTTATTATTACTAATATTACTGTTTAGGAATAAGACTGCATTCATAATTTCCTTTGGTTGGAAGTTTTTTCTGTTTTTTTCCCCTTTACTCAGTGAGTGTATCTACAAGAATGGTGCAGTCAATAGGGTAACTATGTTTATTAATGGTAACTGTATTTTTTTGTTTTTCTTAATATGGTGGCTTCTCTCCTACAAGGAAAGGGTCGGTCTCAGCAAGTCATCAGACTAAATAATTTAACTTTATTGTAAAATGGGACGGCTGTATATGAGTCCGGTGTTTTCTTTACAACTGCTTGAACTACTAGTCTGTTTGAAGTAAATTGTTTAGTACATTTAATCTTATGTCCTGGGCTGTAGATGAGCTTTACAGTTAAATTGCCTGTTGCAAGTCATGGTTTGTTTGGAATATGCCATAATGTGGATCGAACAGCGTCTTTGTGATTTTTAAGTTTTCAAAACAGAAATCAGTGCAGGCTATCACTCTTATGAATGGTTTTGTGTATTGTTGTTAGCAGAATGTGTTGCTTCCCCGTGAGTCAAATGTAATGTAAATGAGTGCATGTATGTAATTGTTCATGCATTTTTGTATAATATTTTGAAGAAAATCATCTATTTTGCAGTGCAGAAGTTTAGGTGCTTGTTGTCCGCTTTGCATTTGTGTTTTGTTCGGGTTCTATTCTTGGCAGTGTCCTTCTATCCCACTGCGGCTTCATTTTTGTGATAGCTGTCATGTGTCCTAATGGATAGCAGTGAGAGATGACTAGGCACATCAGTGGTACGTGTTGTATCATTTGTAGTTAGTCTTAGCTCTTGGTACACTGGACATGTGTAAGTCTGGTAAAAGTGCATGGTGTAAGCTTAAGCTTACTTCATCGCCATCATTTTTTAGGGTGAGGAAATTCGATTATTATTTTATAGAAGCAATTCTGATTTTTTTGCAGTTTAATTTATCTGAGTTTTACATTTTGTTGACTGGACTAAACTTGGGGGGGCGGTTGGAGCATGGTTTGTAACACTGTTTGAGCAGGTACATACAGAGTTATATGTGTGTGTATGTGTGTGTGTGTGTGTGTCTGTGTGTAGTAGCATTAGAATTTGCGCATTTTATAGTGGATGTTACCAGATCCATATACACCCACTCCAAATGGAAAAATGCATTGTGTGCTCTGTGATCATTATGTACCCACAAAATGTCATTTAAAAATTATTTAGATTATTCAGTCAAAAAAAATCCTTTTGGTTTTGGAATGAATAGGGAAAATGGTACACAGGTGATCCCCTAACAGAACTATTACCAATGTCTGTGATACCATGTTTAGTGGTTGTTATAAAATGCCTTGAATTGAGTTTTTTTACATTTCCTTTTTAAGCAATGACATTGGATAAAATGGGTACAATTAATTGTGGCAGTTCCAGGGTAAGAGAGGTAACCGTGAGCCTGCCTTTGGCTCAGCTTCTAAAAAGGTAAGACTTGTTACCATACCTCTCAACTTTCTAACACAAGAAATCTGGAAGCCTTAAATAATGGGGGGGGGGGGTAAAAGACTCAAAAATAGGTTAGATTTAAAATATTGCTCTTATAATCTTAGAATTATGTTAGAATAACAAGTTACTAGCAGTTAATTTTATTTTTTATAAAAAAGTGCATTTTAGTTTTATACAAGTTCAAAGTTTGATACAAGCTTAAATGTCACTATAAATAAAACACAATTATTCTGGTTATATTTTGTGTTTAATATTTTCTCTGTTCTTCAATTTGCTTTTGAATGTTTCTATCCCACAATTCTATTGGGGTGGGTGGGGTTACATAATTATGTATGTAAATGTTATGGTAATCAATGTCCAGGTTTTTGGCCAGTTGTACCTACATTTCAGAGGCCTTTGTCCAGATTTTTCATGTTTCCAGGTTGAGAGGTATGGCAGTTGGTCACCCTTTAAGAGGAAAAAAAAACACATCTTACTGTGAATTTTGTTAAAATGTTAACTAAAATGCATTTAATGAAAGGGATGGATGGCCGAAGTTGCCAAAGTTAAAGAATTGGAAACCTAGAGTGGTCTGGAGAATGAGCGAGAAACTGTTTTACCTGAAGCATGCCCTTGTAAATATTTTGGAAAATGACCAGAAACAGAGATATGTTTTTACCATGAATGCACTTACTATCTGAATTCCTGTAAGTCTGTCTTGCATGACCACAAATACTATTTCTTTTGGTAAAGTCAACTTCACATTAGTTTTCCTGTAAATAGAACTGTGTTTATGAAAGACTAATCTGGAGATTTAATAAAATCTGTGTATGCACCGTGTAGAGCCCTCAGATGGATTTTTTTCAAGGTACACTGTCACAGTTTCTCCCCGGGAGTGTAACATACATATTAATTAAGACATGCTGCTGAGGGAGATGCTAGTAACACAGATACTGAATCCATGTAGGCAGTAGTGTAATGGGTTGCCTTTGTTTCTTTTTTTCTCTGTAAAGCTTGTTTGCATGGGGTGGAGCACAGCAATGCACAGCTGAGCTTACAAACACACAGCTGACTCCTGTCAGACATCTAAATATAGAAATCAGATGTAATTAATTTTACTTTCTTTGTTATTTTTTTAATGCTCATTTGCACAGCACAACATGGATCTTAGCAGTGCCAAGCTGTGATTACACGGGCACAGCTGACACCTACCAGACATCTAAATAAAGAAACTGGATATAATTAATTATTTATGGCTGGCTACCCTATTTTTCTTTTTAATTATTTTTTTCATGCTCATTTATGTGGCATGGTGCATTGCTTAGCACTACTAACAAGGCAGCTATCTACTATATGTGTAGGTATACTGGTTTTCACACTATCCAAGTAGGTGCATAGGTTGAGTCACAGAAACCAGTATAGTATGTCCCCAGTTTGAATCTTCCCCAGTCATACCTTTTTACATTTATTGCAGTCAAATTTTATAAGGTGACTAAAAGGGTAGTTAAATTCAAATGCAAAATTGTGACATTTGGCTAAGTTGTGCATTGCTAAGCTCTGCTTAAAGATGTTCACCAGCTATGCGTGTTTGCACGTTGCTAAGCAGTGCTTAAACATGCTTACCAGCTATTCTTATTTACGCATTGCTAAGCAGTGCTTAAACATGGTCAACGGCTATTCCTATTTGATGTTGCTAAGCACTGCTGAAACATGATTGTGCGAGTTTCTGTGATGCTCAGCTGGTTTGCACAATGTGAAGCAATGCTGTACTTTTTTTGAATGTTACACTATGGTGTGCAGTGGTGGGAAAACAGCCTATATGTACGCCAATAGGCTGGACTTAACAGCATTCCTTGGATTCCAGTACACTGTAGGTATGCCTGGTGGAGCTGGTGAGGGTGTGCCCTTTCTGCCGCAAAGGTGGGGTATGTAGGAATCTAAAGTGTTTGTTGGACTCCTGGTCTGCGACCATGGACCCTGGCTGCTGCAGGGTGAATATCAGGGCTCAGAATGTAAGTCTTCAGCCTGGGATCAGCTGGCTAGGGACCTTACCATTGCTACTGGTATGCTCCAAATGGGTGAGCAGTGTCTTCACCACTATGATGACCTGAGGTGGAGAAAGACAAGAACATTGGACACCTGGGTCCAAGAAGCAAGCATGCCCCACACATATGTAAGTATCCTTCACAATGATTTATTAGTGTACAAAATGAATATGTGCAAAACTGGTATGCATAATACTTTGCATCTCTTCCAACAGCTCCAGTAGAAAGAGTTTGCAATGTTCAGGCCCAAGCTGGGCACCTGGCCAGGATGTGCTAGCAGTGTGGTGAGTGCTGTTATGTTTTCACAACTGTAATGCAATGAAGAAAAAAACATATCAATAAGAATAAGGATTAAGGTAGGATTGGGGTTGTATAACTGCTGTCTATAATTAAGTGAAGTAGGTCTGTAGTCACTGCAGGTATGTTTGCATGTGATTGTTGCCAACTGTAAACAGGAATGTACTAAAGTTGGCAAAGGTAATTGTCTGATTAATGAGCCTCACAACCCACAGTATGGTTCAGTGCTTCCTTCACTCCACTTTTTGTAACACACTACAGTCATAAGTAGTTGCTGAGAGTGTCTGTTTGAATTTGACTGTTGCCAAATATAAACTTTAATTTAATAATTTAGCAAAGGTAATTGACCAATTAATGAACTTCACAACACACAGTATGTTTCAGGGCTAGCTTCAACCCACTTTCAGTCAAATACACTATATTTCCCCAATTCAGGAACAAAGTATACGAGTGAGGAAGTCTACATTCTGGATGGACATCACTCCCATGCAGCCAAGTAAGCCATGCAGCCACGCGTGACTGTGTAGTCTACTTAATGTACACAGACATACCTCTCAACTGTCATAATTTTTCATAATGTAATTACAATTGCCCAAGCTGTGTGGTCCTTCATTAGTGGATACATTTTTACCTGGATTGCAATGTATTCGCAATTCCATTTACAGAACTCCTTGTTAGTAATTTACGAGCACAGTATGTGAAGCAGCTCCGTGCAGGTATGCACTGTACATGCATTTGTTAGTGCTTGGTCAACACTGGATCATGCAAACAACTTGAGAGGTATGTACTTGTAACAACATCTCCAGAATAATTGCATTCAGTGTAAGCACAATTGACACTGCACACCTGTAGAAGTATGCAGTAGTATTCTGTGTAGTAATATCATCTGCAAACTCACTAATGGAATGTTTTTCTCTCTTCCCCACCCCTTATCTTCTTTAATTTATTAATGTTATTTATTATTATGATTTTTCATTAATATCATTCTGTTAAACTAACTGTTATGTTTGCCTTATGGTTTACTTTACACTGGTTTGCTGTTAACATACTTACTGTTATGTTATTTATTGTTACGTTCCACATAATATTCCTTAATAAGTGTTTGGATTAATCAGTGTTATGTTCCATTATGTTAATACTAACACTGGTTTATTTATAACTAATCTTAACTGATGTTTCTATATGATCTGCTACAGAATATCAAGGTAGGCCAGTTCCGGGTGATCTCCCTAGCCCGGATCCACTGTTCATGACACCACTGCCCAGTACATCTTCAAAACAGCCTGGTGGTGCCCTATCTGCTGCCCCTGCACTACCTGCAGCATCAGGTAGTTCCACCCTACAGGCTAGGGCTGGGCCCCCCTCTGGGAGCAGTGGTGGAGGGAGTCACTTTGTCACCTGAGCTGAACTACCAGGTATGGTACGCAGGGAGATGTTCTGAAGTTTTAGACATCACCTGCACCAGATGGAGAACATGTTGGTCACCCTGGTGGGGCAGCCTCACCCCAGACCCCAGTGATGGAGCACTGCCGATAGTCCCATGGGTGGGGACTTGAGTGGCAATGTTACCTTGTAGAAGCACGTATGCCTATGATTCTACAACAACCTCCCCATCCAAGGTGTTAACCACCCTCTTGTGTCACACACTGACCTTGTCTACTGTCTCTGTCTTCTCTGTCTGCAAATCACCTTCCCAATATACCTCGTCCACATGTACCTATATCCCTTCCCCAGCATTCCACACTCACCTTAAAAAGAAAAAAAAGGGCATCTGACCCCCCTAAAAAATATCGTCCCATACATAGCTCTCCACTTTGCACGTGTCCAGGGGACATACGAAATTTGGTCCAATTGGCATAACAACACAGTTATGTTGTTGTCATGCCTCAGTCTGAAGGTGACAGTCCAAATTCAACTCCAAATTCTGTTAAAGTGCACAGTTGTTGCTGTACAAGAAATGGATAGCTATGGTTCTTTTCTACATCATTCCTGTGCATATCTACCTGCCTTCCACTATGTTTTTCCCTCTGCTTGTACCCCATTTCACCACTGTCCTATCTCCCAATTTTTCTTTTCTTTAAAGATTTTTTGCATGACATGGCGCAGAGTGCCACAACACTTGCTATGTTAAATAGAGCTATATTCATATATGTGTAGAAAATGATAATAAACACATGCAAAATGTGCACCTGTGCCCCATTTTGAAGCCAGGACCATTGCACCTGCAGACTAGTGCATTACCACAAAGCTGTTAATTAAAACAGGTGGTTTATGCAAAACATAATAATTGCAAGTTACCATCATTAAGCACGTTTCAGCTCAGCAAAGTGTTGCGCCATGTCAAGCAAACTTGCTTAACTCATTCCCTCCTGTACAGCTCTTTAGAGTGTGTACATTTTACTCCAAGTGGGTGTGGCTTGAGCCTTTAAACAATGAAGTTATCATTTTACATTTCTAACAAATACTCATTGACAGAGGTCAAATATCAATACAATTTTTTTGCCATCATGTATGCTTCAAGATAAAATAGTCTGATACCTTTTATGTGACACAGTTTTGGAATTATTAATGCAAATATGAACAAGCAATATTTGACGCCTAGAGGTGCAGTAGGAGGTAACCGCAGAAACACCTGTAGGCACACTTGGCTGTAATGAGTTAAAGAAAAATGGAAAAACTGAAGAGTATAACTTGGAGTCTGGTACAGGAATACACCACTAAAAAGCCAGACACAGAATAATGGATGTAAATTAGGTCTCTAATAGCATCTCTAATAGCAGGTAAATGTGCACTTTTATCAGCAACATTTAGAAATACACCTTCTAAAAAATTAATAGAAAAATACATGTTCAACTGGGACTCTGGTTGATAAATACATCCCTATAAAGCTAGGTATATATTAATGGCTGTAATGGAGATATGTCACAGCCTGTTTGTGTGTACCTATATCTTGACAAAAACACATACAGTAACAGTAGCTCAGTCTGTTAAATGCTTAGCAAGCAGAACATTTTGCCACAACTAGCCTGGGTTCAAATTCAGTTGTGTGTACCATTTAAATTACATTATTGTGAACCCATAAATGACTGACTGGGTTATCCACTCTTTTTCCACAAAATGCTTTTCAAATGCAATGTCTGCTTTTCAATGATAGCTGTCAATGACCTGCAGATAGGAACATAGTTGACATATCCCTATAGCAACACTATAAAGTCCAGAAAGTGCCAGGTCATGCATTGATATGCATACCTCCCTATAAAGTAGGCATATAATGGCTGTTATGGAGGTATGTCACAGCCTGTTTGTGTGCAGTTATATCTTGACAAATACACACACTGTAACAGTGGCTCACTATATCAATCTGCTAAATGTTTCGCAAACAGTACCTTTTTGGCACGCATGGTTCTGGGTTCAAATTCAGTAGTGTGTACCCTATAGATTACATTATTATGAAACCATAAACGAATGACTGTGTCATCCACTCTTTATCGACAAAATGCTTTTCAAATGCAATGTCTGCTTTTCAGTGATGGCAGTCAAAGGCCTGCAGATAGAAACACAGTTGACATATCCCTATAGCAACAGTATAAAGTCCAGAAAATGTCAGGTCATGCATTGATATGCATTCACAGGAGTTCTGTAACTTGATTGAAGCTAATGAGGTCCAGTAATATAAGAGTGCAGCATATAATCACTTTATAATTATATTACAAATTAGCACAGCTGCACAACTAATATATACATATGGAGTTCCTGCTACTAACAAGGACTGCCAGCACACACGTTCCACAGAATACCATAATGTTAAACATGGCCTGTCAGGTGCCCAAATGGTGCACACAACAAACATGTTGCCTACTACTCGGTTAATAATAGTGGTGGCTAACATACTTACCTTGAACACATGCCTGAATTTGCAGTGGAATGGGTAGCCTCAATCTTGCTCTGCCTCAACTACAAGGCTGCCACAGCTCCCATGCTTAATATTACAGGTCGGGGTCCTCCAAAGCGTTCACACTCTCTGCCTATGCCTACTGCTTGCAGCATCATCTGCAGCCAGTAGAACACACATCTGTACATTAAAAGTAGCTGCTACAGACTTACTCTCTGCAGTGACATAGTATATGGATGCCAGTAATTTCAGCACAACATAGCAGAAAGGGCTTCTAATCTATTTGAAGGCCTTATATCTTCTCCAGTGGTTGCATGTCATTGGCTGATTATACTGCAAATCAGCTATGTTGGCTGCAATTAGCAATTCAGAACCACTGATTGGTTAGGGGCCAATAACCTGGTTATTAGAACCATGTTAAAAGGCTATCAGCTAGCTAGGGGAATCATTTCACATGAGACAATCTCAACACAGGAGACAGAGTGAGGAAAATTAATATATTTAGCTATATCAAAAGTATTGCACTCCATTAGGTATGTGACCTTTTTGTTTACAGCATGACGCATAGTTTGAACATACTTAGGGGAATTAGGTTGATAGCATTAAGCTTTTGTTAGAACTGTAATGAGGACATCTAATTGCTTTCTAGATTTCTAACACTACAGAGGGTTCAAGGGTGGAATATCATTTATCAATGGTGCACACTGTTCTTGTGAGAATGTCCCATTATTGTGGTTGTAATAGCACACTGCTGTTTGTTTGGCACAGTTGTTCTGACATATTATCATATAGGGTTAGCCCTCTATCACTGGACTCCTGTGTTGGGGAATAGCTGACTACTCAGTATATTAGTTGTATCCACAGTCTTAGTATGTCTGCATACTGAGTAAAATGACATGTGTGATCAAACAGTGGACAGTAACAGTATTTCTGTTCTTACTGTATCTGCACATAGTGCATTCCCACATACGTGATCCTGTGATGTGTTCCCATCTTGCTGTCTTTCAGAAACTATCTACACACAATGATGTGCACCTTTCACACAGGCTGAAAATTACACAATCCTGAAGGCCCTCTGCCAACACCACCAGATACTACTGTCCAGCGAGAGGCAAAACAAAGAACAGCGGGCAGCATTATGGGCTGACCTTGTATGGTATGTTAATGCCATTGGGCAGCAGAGCAGGACATATGAGCAGGTCTGACACTGGGCAATTGATATGATCACTAGTGCATGGTGAAAGGTAGCAGATGTGGCCATAGATCATGCTGTCATTGATGGAGAGCCTGCAGTGCAAGAACCTCTCACAGCCACTGAGGAATTCCTGGTGAACCATGGAACACACAACAGTTCCCAGGCATCCATCACAGCCTACATTGTTGATGTGGGTGCCACAATTTCCACACTAGAGGAGTGTCCAGGTAGGCATAGTGTGCTCGGCACTAGAATAGTGCAGCAGTCAGTGTGTCAGGGTGAGCATAGTTTGATGTGGGTATCAGTTTTTTCCTTTTGTGGGACAAAGGTGTTTAACTGCAGTTTGAATACCCTGCTCAGATTCTGAACAACATTACAATTAACAAATTAGCTACTGTAAATATTAGATATATGGATGTATTACTCTGTTACAATGCAACATGAGGTTGTGTTTGCAGTACTTCTCCCTCAAATTTTCATAGGTCCATCAGGAATTGGAGAAGGCCATGCTCATGCTCCTGGTAAGCACAACACTGTTTTGTTACAGATGTAGATTTACTACAATGTTTTTCCTAAAGTGCCATCCTAGGCCTGCTGGCTGGATTGATGTAACCAGAAAAAAGGAAGGCAGGATCTAGCAAACAGTAGTGAACAGCAAAAGCAGCAAAATCCAAAAGGAAAAAACCCAAACCAGATGTTTGTTTATTTAAGGAAGATGATAGCCTACAAACTAAGATACATAGGAAAGATGTACATGCTATTAGCTTCTTGCATAAAAATAGTATGCATCTCCCACATATATTCAAAGGCATCATCACAAGTCAATATTTGAGGGTGACTAGAATAAACACTAAAGATCAGGTTTATAATGAACAGGTTTAAAGATTTATATAAGGAATTTATTGCAAGAAAATATGATGAAGAATTATTAAAACATATTAAAGAATATGTAGACAGTGGGAGACAGTTATCAGAATCATAATGGTTAGCATTGTTGCCTCACAGCAAGAGGTTCTCCGGTTCGATCCTTTGCTGGGGTGCCTTCTGTGTGGAGTCTGCATGTCCTCCCTGTGGCTGCGTGAGTTTCCTCCGGGTGCTCCGGTTTCCTCCCACATCCCAAAGACATGCTGTAGGTGGATCGGACACTAAATTGGCTCTAGGTGTGAGTCCGTGCATGTGTGTGCCTTCTGTGGAAGGTTGGGTGCTGGGCTGGCAACTCGACACTGTAAAACTCCACTGCCAGTCATGAGCGAACAGGTGATCCGCTGTGGCGACCCCTAACTAGGAAAAAGCTGAAAGAAGAAGAAGTTATCAGAATCATAATCAAAACAAAGTTTCAGAGAAGAATTTTATAAGATATGTAACAAATTATAATATTAGGACAAAAGGTGTCCTGAATATAGTTAGAAATAACTGGACTATTCTAAGTGCTCATCCAGAGCTGGTAGACATAGTGGGTAATGCCCTGTCTTCTTCTTATAAAAGAAGAAATCTTAAACAACAGTTATGTTGTAAAGAGCTAAAGCATACCAATATAGTTAGAAATAATCATAAAGCTGGTACTGTTCCATGTTTAAATTGTATAATCTGCAAGTTTATCTTAAAAGATAAGCTTTTTATACATCCTGTAACTCAGGCGAAGTTTGAAATTAAATGCTTTGCAACATGTAGTACTGAAAGTGTAGTTTATTTGGTCACTTGTCTAGCCTGTTCTGCATTCTATATAGGAAAGTGTAGTAGGAGATTAAAAGAAAGAATAACAGAACATGTTTCTGATATTAAAAGGAAGATTATGACTAATGCCTTGGCAAAACACTGCTTAGAGAAGGGCTTACATCATACCTTTGGATTTAGGGTTGTCCAAGTAGTGTATCCAAACGTTAGGGGTGGGGATTTTAAAAAAATAGGTTGGCAGTTGCAGAATACAGATGGATCTTGAAGTCTAATGCTGATAAGGATCCAGGGCTTAATGCGGCAGTTAGCCTCAAACCTGTTTTAAAGGAAAAGCAGATGAGAATATAAAGTAATATGTGCTATTGTGTTAGAAAAGTGGTGTAGTGATAGAACTCTTACCTGCCACACAGGTGATTTGGGCTTGATTCTTTGTCACTGCTTGTAAAAATCTGTCTTTTCTATTTTTTTATTTTTTAATTCAATTAATGTCTTAATTGTTGTCTTACTTTGATAGGATGATTGTGTCATGTGTTTTATATAAAACAGCTGAATGTTTGTTTTTATCCATTGCACTGAAGAAGGGATGTTCTAAACTGAAAGCTTTGTGTGCTTTTATTTTTGTGATTCTGTTGGATATTAAATCTGCTTCTTGACTTCGATGACTGGCAGTTGCACAGATATTGTCTCTCTGTACACACTTTAGACTCAGATGCATGCCTTGTAGGTGTGAGCACACTGATACATTAGACAGTATTGTCAGGAAATTACAGATTGCCATATGTGTAGACTGTGCACAGTTAGGACAAATGTCAACAGTGTGCCTCATTGTTGCTGTAGAGATTCTTGTTTACTGACCTTTTATTTACAAGTAAATACAGATTTTTTTTAGAAAATGATGTGCTCATGTCCTACTATATGAGGTTGGGGGTTAGACAGGTCTGTAATATTACCAGTAGTGTCTACAGCATAACATATATTGCAACATAGTATTGCAGAGCATCATAGTGCAGGTATTAATCTACTGCTTTTCCCTTTTTTATCACAGGTGCCCAGAGGGGTTGGTCCCTCTCCCCTTCACAACCTGATGCCAGTGTCCCTCCAGACTCTGATGATGATGATGGTGGACAAAGTGAGGCACAGGTGGCAGTTGCAGGGGATGAATCTGTCCCAGAGGTTGACATCCCTTTTCTGTCCTCATTATCTCCATATACAGTCAATATGCCCACACATACCCAGTCCCCAGAGACCACAGATATTGGACAGTCAGAGAGTGGGGACATTGAACAGGAAAGTGTGGCAACTGGGGCTGCAGTGACTGTCAATACTTGCCATAGCCAAAGAGCTGATGAAGTTCCACACAGACGGATTCATAGAGGTGCTCTTAGGAGGCCTGCTGAACTTCCATGACCTGTTGCAGGTGTCCCATCATGGATCACTCGACATATGGTTTGGTCCATCCTGAAGGCATAGGCACATTCGTAACAGACCACCAGACAAATGTTTAGGGTTATGCACGCAGCACAGTCTGACATTCATGACTGCCTCCACTGCATTGCTGATACCCTGGATCAATCCATGGATGCAGAGGAGAGATGTTAGTCTGTGACAAAATGCACACTATCTGTCTTGGAACACACATTGTTTGTGATCAGGTTGGAGTTGAGTGTTGGACTCATGGATGTAGGTCAGCAACTACATCTGCTGAGAGTCCATGTGGTTGTGCATAATCACATTCCCGTAGTGGCAATACATTCAGTGCTCCAGATGGGAGTGTGCTGTACACATCAAGGCATGCCATGCGGGTGGTCCTGTGGAGGACACAGCCCCAGCAGACAGCAGCCACCATCAGGTACTAGCATGGCTTCTGACCTTGGGCATGGTGGATAAGAATATTATAAAGGATTTGTTGTTTCCTCAATATAGAGAAATGTACTCAAAAGTTTTTGGTAGGGTGGATAGAAGAATAAATAATTTATTATTTAAGAAAAAGAGAAAGTTGGAGAAGGACAGTAAACAATATAAAGAAAAGAAAGTGTATCCAATAGAAAATATAATTCATTCCCAAAATTACAATTATGGAGACAATAAGCTTGATACACATGGTGAGGCCCGGGGATATGATGAGAATTATATGGTTAGGGAAGATATAGTGAATACTGAGATCCTTGACCAGGATTTTCCAGTACTACATCACTCGGAGAGGTTAGTGCAGAGACAGATTAATACAGAAGGATACAACTGACATTACCCCATGTCCCAGAGAATGATCAAATATTAGTGAATGACCTAACATCAGTAATAGATAGAGAAAAAATAGTGAACACAGTAGATGGGTTCACTATATACAATTATACAGAACAGTGAATTACAGATACTCACTTTCATCTTTTTTCATAAGGAAGAACATTTGTACCCCAAACAAAAGCTAATTTGGTAGACAACATCACAGAATTAAAATTATATACAAGAAAATTAAATTTTGACATTGTATGTTCTGAGAATACACAAAATCAAATAGGTAGTAGAGATATTCCACATAAAACAGTGTGTATAATTCACCTTTTCATCCTCTAATAGATACCTTTGAAAAAGTAGTCTTGGAAGAACTGTATGAGACTCATGATGTTACCAAAAACAGAAAAATAAGATGGAATTTAAGTAAGGAAGAATACAATCTTTTAATGGAACTGAGGAAAAATGGGACAATAAGGATTATGACCCTGGACAAAGGGAGAGGGGTAGTGCTATACAAAGCTACTGATTATTCAGATGAAATACAAAGCTTATTGTTTAATGAAGAAACTTATGTTATGGTTTCAAAGAATCAGATTAATATTTCATATTTCATATTCCAGAATCAATGCATATTAAATAGAAGAATAGAAACAGAATTATATGAGTTTTTGTATGTTAAGGACCCTATAATCCCAATTTTCTTTGGAATTCCAAAAATACACAAAAATATTGAAAGGCCACCATTCAGACCAATAGTTGCAGCAATGGGATCAAAGACCTATCCCTCTGGCAGTGTTAGTAGATTGTTGGATAAAACATGTAGTGAATGAAAGAGAACATCTGGTAAAAGACTCTTCAGAATTTCTTGGAGCATTGAAAAAGGAGAAATGGCAGGACAATTTGACATTCCTAACTATAGATATAAATGATCTATTTACAGTGATACCCAAAAGAGAGGGAGTAGAATTTTTTGAAGAGACATTATTTTCCTATTCTAAATTAGGGCATCATAAGATTAGTTTGGTATGTGAAATGATGAGTTTAATACTGGAAAATAATTTTATTTTCTTTGAAGGAGAGTATTATCAACAAATCCATGGAGTGGCAATGGGGGCAGCTTGTGCCCCCGTATATGCCAATATAGTGCTTTTGGGATGGGAGTCCACTTATGTATTCAGTAGTCCTTTGGAATAAGATACAGCTTTATTCCAGATTTTTGGATGACATCTTTGTTTTATGGAAGGGTACACAGGAAGAGATAGTGGATTTTGTGACATATTTGGGTGAAACCACAGAAGTTTTAGAGTTCACATATAATTTTAATGCAGAAAGTATCAATTACTTGGATGTACAAATAATAAAAGACTTAGATGGATTTAGATCCAGAATATACAGAAAGGATACATTTTGTAATACATATTTGCATTTTGGGAGTAGCCACCCCACAGCGCAAAAAAGAAGCATAGTTAAAGGACAAGTAGTGAGGGTAGCGAGAATGACGTCATACCACGAAGATTTGTGTAAGGAATTAAAATAAAATACAAAAAATGTTTGAGGAATGAGGATATCCCAAGGAATTAGTCAAGAAAATAATATTTGAAGTGTATAATAAGTGGGGTACAGTATACCTGCCCTTGTTAGGGGTGGGAATACAGAAAAATTATGATGCTTCAAACCTAGAAACTGGTAAATATAAAAGAGCTTGTGTACTGGAATTTAATTATTTAACTAACGAAGTTAAAAAGACCTTACAAAAGAACTGGAGTATATTTAAAACTAATAAGGAGATATACCAAAGGGTAGGTGTAAGCCCCAGATTTGTGAATAAAACTGGATTTAACCTCAAAAGCCTGTTGGAACACAAGATGGAATCTAGAATTGAGACAACACTAGGGACAAGACCCTGTGGTAGCTGTAGACAATGTTCCTTTATATATAAAGAGAATTACATTATTCTTGATAATAGAATGAAAAGTAGGATAGAGTTTGTTAAAGGGAATTGTTTTAGTAAGGGGGTTGTATACTTAGCAGTCTGTAGCAAATGTTCAGGATTTTATGTGGAAAAGACCGAGCGAGCTTTGAGGAACAGAATGTATGAACATTGGAATGACATTAAAAACAAAAAGTTAACTAGTTCATTATATAAACACTCACTAGCCTATTTAATAAGTTTTCATTTGGTATTTTGGAGCAGGTCCAGCCCAACCCCAGGGGGAGTGACTGGAAAAATCTCTTGAAGAAGAGGGAAACCCAGTGGCAATTTAAAACAGCAGCCATGTTCCCCCCTGGTCTAAATGAAAGCATTTCAATAGCCCCTGTGTTGCAAGAGAAAGCTAATAAAATATAAGAGTAAAATACAAAATCAACACACATATATAATGACACATATGTATAAAAAATTGTTTTATAATATAGTAGGTTGGAACATTTCAATTCCAACATTTTATTTATAAATAAATTCAGTTAATATTTTAAGGTTTTAACAAAAGTAGCGGACATATGTTTTAGATGACTTCTAATTAATGGTTACGAATATAATTGGTCATTATTATGTTAATTGTTGTGTATTTGTGATTGGTTCACATTTTTTATAAAAAAATGGATGTTGAGAAAGAAATTTATTCTGATGAAGGCTATATGTTGTAGCCGAAAGCACTAAATCTGGTTGAAGTAATAAAATACATTTGGATTTCTTAAATGGCCTGGTAATTGTGCTAACTTGGGCATGGTGGTGCCAGTGCGACTCCTGGCAGAGACAGTTCCCGTGTTTGGGGATGGAGGTGGTGAACTGTCAAGCTCTGCCATGCATGGCTCAAGGCTGTCCACCACATGTAGGGCTAGCAATGTGCTTGACTGTGTACACACACACACTCACACACCACTTGCACAATCAGGTCACCTACAGAAACACATGCCACATTTGCATGGCCCATCCTGCCTGCTTCCCTTCTTGACTCACACACATGCCTTCAACTTATTGGGTCAGCCTAGGCCTCCTGCACCCCTCCTCACAACACCCTGTGCAAGTGATGATACCTGTGCCGTATCCCTGTCATCCACATCATCGATACAGGGGAAACAGAGCTATGGGTCTGATGCACAGGGTGACTATATTAATTAACATGTATTTTTGTAATACATTGTTGTCTTTGATATGCCACATGTACTACTCACTGACAAATATTGTATGCCGACATATACATTGAGTAAACCACATAATTCTGTGCAACTTACTTTGTATGATGTCATAATGGCTGTATGCTTACACAATGAAAGGTGTCTCATGGACCTGTTTATGTTTCATTTTCAGGATTTTGTGGCAGACACGTATGGATACCCCATGGCAATAAACCCATAAAATCACGGCATAGGATGGAATCTCAGCACAGAAGAATACTGTCATCACAAAGGGAAAGTAGTATAGGTGCATGGATCCATAGGGTCATATGTGTATAACAGCCTAACAAGGACATTGGTGTCATACAGCCAACACGTGCATTCTTAATATGTGTAGTGGTGTGTTCCTGTTGATAAGTGTGTAGGCATAGTATCAGGAGGTAAGATGTCTACAAGCTGTGATGCTGGAGATGAGCCATCTCCAGTTTCCCTGTGTCCATCACAGATATTTGCCCTACACCAGTTATGATTGTCTTGTTCCACATCCCATTGTCTAACTTGCACATGATGTGTGTTACAGCAGAGGTGTACTTTACATGCATGGGGAACCTGTTACATATAGGGTGTAGAGTCTGGGTGATATAAGTGTGTCTCCAGCATGTACTATTTATACCACAGTGAAAGTACAGGGGTGTAGAACGGGTAATACATGTGTTACTCCTGTCTTGGATAAGCAGAAGGTACACAGTGGGATCTTACACCTGCCTGTATGGCAACCATACACCTCCTCTACAAGGCATGTAGGAGACAGACTACACATTCATAGGTTCATAGGTAGGTACTAGGCTATCGGCCCTAGGGCCCATACAAGCCTAGCCAAAAAATGTACCCTGGCTTTCGCCACCCAAGAAAATTATTTTCCTGTGTCCCTGTTGAGCAGAGTCACAGAAGTGATCCCCTGGGTGAATTTCCCATTTCCCATCCAATCATCAAGATTTTTCTTGAAGAGTGCTAATGAGGAGCTCTGTTTGACATAGATAGGTAGTCTGTTCCAGAGTATGGGAAGTCTCTGGGACAGGAATCTATCCCTCCAGCATGTTCTGTTTATTGTGGTGGCAAGGTTTAGGTCCCTAGAGCATATAGCTCAGAGGGATTGGGATTTCTTTAAGTGGAGCATGTCCAACAGCTCTGGGTTTGACATAGCTTTGTATGTTAGGCAGAGATCACCCCTGAGTAGGCAATATGCGATGGAGTAAAGCTGTAGTTTTTTGAGACGGTTTGCATAGGGCATCTGTTTGAGGCCAGTAATCCTCTTTGTGAGGTATTTCTGTGGTCTTTCCAGTGGTTGTAGATGTCTTGTGAGGTACATACCAAAAGGGGCATTGTACTCTATAATGGGTCTAATGAGTGATGAGTAGAGGGGAACAATGACCTCTTTTTTTCTGGATGAGAATCCTTTTGTGATGAGATGAGCCACATAGAAGGATTTCCTGACCACTGTGGCAATGTGATTATCAAAGGAGAGACTACTGTCCACCTGTGTCCCAAGGTCTCTCATCACATTTTCGGCATTAAGTAGACTACCAGCTATGTGGTAGTTCATGGGTACAGAGTTTTTACCAAAGGGGATGACAATACACTTTTTGGCATTGAGCTTCAGGCCATGGCTTGGACACCAGGTATCTGTCTCAGTGAGGCCCTTTTGTAGTTTGTCCACATTGTTATGAGTTTTGATTATGGCTCCTAGATTGCAGTCATCTGCAAACTTTGTTAGCCAAAGACCTTCTGTGTTGGCCTGCACTTCAGAGAAGTAGATACCAAACAGGAGAGGACCCAGGACTGAACCCTGTGGTACTCCACTTGTCACTGATCTGATGTCGGATTTGGAATCCACTACTTTCACAGTGTGTGTTCTGTCCGTGAGCCAGTTGGCAACCCATCTTGTGACATAGGTATTTATACCTAGTTTAGTGAGCTTATCTATAATTCCAGAGTGGGGGATGGTGTCAAAAGCCTTGGCAAGATCTAGATACGCTGTGTGAACCATTTTACTCTCATCTATGGCTTTGGTGACTGCTTCAAAGAAGTCAATCAGGTTTAGGAGACATGAGCTGCCTTTTACAAATCCAAACTGGGTAGGGACCAGAGTTTGGAGATTACCAATGTCTTTGTTTATGGGTTCCACGATGATATGTTCCATGGCTTTGCAGACCAGGCTCGTCAAGCTAATGGGGCTGTAGTTCCCGGGGTCCATCGTGGCTCCCCCTTTGTGGAGTGGGATAACCGTCTCGGTACGCCATTCAGTGGGTACAAAGCCTGAGGTGAGGCTATGATTGAACATGGTACTTAGGTAGGGTGCCAGTTCATTCTGTAGTTCATGTAGAACGCAGCCTGGGATATTGTCAGGTCCCATGGATGCTGTGTTCTTGGCTTTGGAGAGTGTGTTTTTTTACCTGTGCAGCCGTGATTATATGAACTTTGCATTTTTCCGGTATAGAGATGGGCCCTCTAGGGGGTGAGAGAGGGGTAAAGTTAGCACTGAACCTGTCTGCTAGGATGTTGGCAATATCAGCTGGTTCTGTATATTTAGTGCCATTGTGCTGTAACTCAGAGCAGATCTGAGTGTTCCCATTTAGATTCTTGACATAGCTATAGAATGCTTTGTGGTTGTCTTTAGAGTCAGTGTTAATTTTGTTTTCATAACTAGCTTTGCAGGATTTTATGAGGGATCGCAGCTTCTTACTGAGGTTGAACAGGGAGTTCCTCAAGTCATTGGATTTTACTCTTTTTCATGGCCTGGACATGGTCTGGATAGGACATGTTAGTTACACTGTGTATTGTATTACCAAGGAACCTCTATGGCTCTTTCAGTTGTCAGATATTCCTGTGTAGTGAAATAGCAAAGGTGCCATTGATAGATGTGCTGAGTGCCAAACAGAGTACAACAATGACATTCTGTGATATGTATGCCATTCCTTTCTCTGTAGGTTGTACAGCAGTGAATGAATCCCTGCAGCTTAATCACCAGTGACAGTCAACAGCTAGATCACATTCAGTGTCCATACATCCCTGAGTAATGTGTCAACTGTGTGTGGTGTGCAGAGTATACTATATGTAGCAGGGGTGGATTACTTCCAAAAGGGTAGTATTGAGCATTCCTTGGCATTCACTACTTGTCAATGTGTATAATGGAGGCACAACATCCTCAGCTTAAACATGTATATAGTGCTGTTGTGATGTTGTGCACAAACAGTATGTTGTGACATTAGCCTCCCCTACAAAGGACAACTGAAACGCACAGTTTGGTTACATGTGTAACCTCAGAGAGAAGGCCCAGATTGTCAATGCATTCGTACATAATGATGCCACATATAATGACTCTGTACTCATAACTAACCTGCTGTGCCAAAGGTTCTGAGTCAAATTCATCACCCTGGCCACACCACATGTGCCACATGACATCCATACAACCTGTTCCATACCTTCTACATCTACAGAACAGGTCCTAACTGGCCTCTCTTGGGAGGGTACACAGCATCTTTTGGAGATGCTAACATCCCAGGCTGTGTGATACATGGAGCCAACAAGGATTACTAACACTATTTGGAACACCTTGCAATCATACTGTACCCACTGTCTGCCTCTCAGCTGACTGGACAACAGCACCTGTTACCCATCTGGCATACAGGTAGTGCATCCAGTGACCCACAGAACTATAGACCTATTTCCCTGAGTAACCATTAATGTAAGCCTGTGGGTCACATCGTCATGGAGCTGATTAACAAATATATCTGTAATCTACAACCAGTTGACCATACACAGTTTGGCTTTCTCAAAGGAAGATCATGGCTGTTAAACCTCATGGACATGTCTGAGCCAGTCATCAAGGACCTGGATGATGGGACATCAGGGCATACAACCCCCTTGAGTTAGCCAAGCTGTGTGACTCAATACCACACTCAGCCATCATTGTCAATCTTACCTATTTAGCCATCCACAGCAATTTCATTATAGGGGTCAGTAAGTGTCTTAGGGATGGAACACATATGCCTTACTAGAAAGGCTAACCCAGACTCTGCTACACTTTGTTGTGAAGGAAAGGTTAGTTTACTTTCTATTTGTTGTATTTTGTATTACTGTATTGCCTTTTTATGTTTGGAATACTGTGATTTGTTTTCTTTACCTTGTGTTTTACTTGTATTCTGCTTTTAACTGCATATTAAAACTTAAAAAGAGTCCACAGCTCTGTCTCTTGTGAATCAGGCAGAAATTAGAAGTGATCAATTAAGAACTCCTACATAAGATAGAAGAGGGCACATAAGGTTAATCATTTGTGAATTGAGGAGGTGGAGCTAGGAACTAAACCTTCTATTTAAGGGGTAAGATAAAACACTTCAGAGCTTTACTAGAAAAGCTCACCAGACTCTGTTACACTTTGCTGTGAAGGAAAGGTTAGCTTGCTTTTTATTTGTTGTATTTTGTATTACTTTATTGCCTTTTTCTATTTTGAATACTGTGATTTGTTTTCTTTACCTTGTGTTTTACTTGTATTCAGCTTTTAACTGCATATTAAAAATTCAAAAGAGACCACAGCTCTGTCTCTTGTGAGTCATGCAGATGTTTTTCTCCACCATCCCACTCTGTTACTGTTGTGTTCTTAAATACCACTGTCTTTCTAGTTGCCTGTCTGTTATGTTAATTTGACCATATATCTCATTTCCTCTCTGCTTTCACTGGCTTGTGTGAGTAAGAACAAAATTATCATTTTGTGAAATCACTTCCCTTCAACTATTTAAATTTATTGGCCATCCTACTGTATTCCATAGTACCAGAATACAAAAGTGATCCCCCTCTTTCAATCTATCTTGCTGTTTTAAAAATTGTGACTCTCCACTAAAACTTAACTTTTTATACAGATAAAACTTAAGTCACCTACTTTCACATCTAACTTCTCTAGTGCACACTGCAGTGTTTAGGATAAACAATTTTTCCATCTTACCTTTAAGCATCCCTGTGACTAGCACTTGTTCTAATACCTGCTGGAAAGCACTAGAAAGCCTTAAACTGATACAAGCACTCAACTGTCCTTATTAATAAGGAGAAAGTAATCATAGGCACTAAACAGCCTATAATTGCAAAGCACCTTGGTAAGGAAAGGAAAAACAGCTTCTGTACTTTCCAAAAAAAGGACCAAACCTGGCATGTCCAATGGTAAGCTTCCGGTGATTTCTCCTGTCCACCTGGTGAATCTGGGCATACTGGGGCAATGCAGCAATTGCCTCATGTACACAGACAAACCTCTCCTCCTACCACCCAACACTACAACCTGTGAGAGATGTACTTACATAGCCAAACTGAAAGCAAAGCTCTCTCCACCGAAGATTGTGATAGTCAAGTGGAGAAGGTTAACACCCACATTACACCTCAAGAACACATAGCCCTTCCAAACTCACACCACCAACACCCACACATAGCAACACTAAATCCCCATATGCAGAGGCCCTTAACTGTAACCTGCCCAATCACCAAGGACCTCCGAAGCTGAAACGTAAACACCAATCACAACCAAAGTGTCACATAGCTCACAACACCAGTGTGACACCCAGCAACAGACCCTAAGGCAAGACAACGTACCCAACACTTTAGTCATAAGTGACTCTATAGTCAGGGACACTGATGTCCCATTCACCAGGCTGAACAAGGAGAAAATTACAGTCAGCTGCCTGTCAGGTGCCAGGATCCGCCACATAATGCATGCACTCAAGTCACTCCACAACAAGTACAAATATGACTCTGTCTTTGACCATGTTGGGGTCAATGACTTGAGACATACCTCCCTGGACTACATGAAAAAAGACATGGAAGAGCTCTCAGATCATGTGGCCCAGGCAGGTATGACCCTGGCCCTGAGTAGCATCCTGCCTTAACCCAAAATGATACCACAATAAGGACAAAATGATTCAACAATTGGCTAAGCTTCTGGTGTCATTCATAGGGGATCCAGTATCTTTCTGCCTGGGACGACATGATCGACAGACCACGATGCTTTGCCAGAGATGGTCTGCACCTGTCAACCCTGGGATTCAGGTTACTGGCTAAGGCTCTTGCCACCCCTATAGTGCCATTTTTAGGCAAAGTTCAAAGGTCAAAACCACCACCATAACAGGTACAAGCATGCAAAATCTGAAGGTAATGCTACTCAATGCTAGAAGTCTAAACCTCAAAATGCACTCTCTCGAGGCACTCCTAAAATGGAGAACATCAATATCTGTGCAGTAGCTGAGACCTGGTTTAAGGCTCCAGAGAGCACCTCTGCAATACCAGGCTACAACTCTTACCACACTTTTCACCACCAAACCAGGATCGAAACACTAAAGGTGGAGGAGTGTCCATATTCACCAAGGATATTCACATCACCAGCCTAGTTGCACAACACAATGCGTCTGAAATTCTCCAGGTGCAACTAACCCTAGGTAAGACTGCAATCCAAATTGTAGCTTGCTACAGATCCCCCACCATGCCCCAAGATTCTCACTACACCTTTCTAAACATACTGGAAAATATTAAGATACAACCAAAAACCCTAATATTGGGTGAATTCAACTACCCTGCCATTAACTGGGAAAACTACTCGTGTACCAACACCTTTGCCCAACGGTTCTTGGAATTCATAAATTCCAATGCCATTGATCAACTAATCCATAGTCCCACCAGGGGCTCCAATATCCTAGACCTGGTCATTACCAACATGGGAAATCGATGCTCCACACCTATGGTCACCCCCTTGTTGTTCAGTTCAGACAATAAGCTAATCACACACAGGTAAAAAATGCACTCTCCAAAGCTAAGAATACAGCATCCATGGAACCAGATGACATCCCGGGCTGTGTACTACATGAACTACAAAATGAACTGGCACCTCACCTAAGTGTCATGTTTAATCATACCCTCACCTCAGGCTTTGTGCCCACTGAGTGGTGCACAGCTACACTTATCCCATGCCACAAGGAGGGATCCACCTTGGATCGCAGCAACTACCACCCCATCAGTCTGAAGAGCCTGATCTGCAAGGCCATGGAATGTATTATCATGAAACTTATAAACAAAGATATTGGCAAACTTCAAACACAGAACCCCACCCAGTTTGGGTTCGTGAAGGGCTGATCTTGTCTCCTGAACCTGATTTATTTCTTCAAATCAGTCTCCAGAGCCATGGGCAAGAGTAAGGCAGTCCACACAGCCTATTTGGACCTCGCCAAGGCCGTTGACACCATCCCCCACGCTGGAATCATAGATAAACTTACTAAACTGGGCATAAATCCCTACATCACTCGATGGGTTGCCAAATGGCTTACTGATAGAACCCACACTGTAAAAGTAGCTGACTCCAAATCCAGCTCCAAACAAGTGACAAGTGGAGTAACTCAGGGTTCAGTCCTGAGACCGCTCTTGTTTGGCATCTACTTCTATGAAGGACAGGCCAGCACTAAGGGACTCGGGCTAACAAAGTTCACAGATGACTACAAACTGGGAGTCATTATTGAATTCCCAAATGATGTGGATACTCTACAAAAGGGCCTTACAGAAACAGATGTTTGGTGCTAAAGCCATGGGCTCAAGCTCAATGCCAAGAAATGTATAGTTATCCCCTTTGGGAAAAAACATGTACCCATGAATTACCACATAGGTGGCAGTACACTAAACACCAAAAGTGTGATAAGAGACTTAGGGACACAGGTGGACAGTGGTCTCACCTTCAATAACCACATCACTACAACAGTCAGGAACTCCTTTTATGTGGCACACCTCATCACTAAGGGCTTTTCATCCAGAAAAAAGGAGGTCATTGTCCCACTGTACTCATCCCTCATTAGACCCATTATAGAATACAATGCTCCATTTGGTATGTACCTCTCAAGACATCTGCAACAACTGGAAAGGCTGCAGAAATTCCTCACTATAAGAATCACAGGCCTAAAGCAGATGACCTATGCTGACCGCCTTAAAAAACTCCGGCTATACTCTGTCACATATTGTCTACTCAGAGGCAATCTCTGCTTAACATACAAGGCCATGTCAAAAATAGAGCTGTTGAACATACTACATTTAAAGAAATCCCAATCCCTCAGAGCCACATGCTCCAGGGATCTAAACCATTTATCACAATAAACAATACATGCTGGAGGGGTAGGTTCCTGATCCAGAGACTCCCCATACTCTGGAAAAGACTGCCCATACATGTCAAGCAGAGCACCTTTCTGGCCCTCTTCAAAAGGAACCTTGATGACTGGATGGAAGAAAGGAAATTCACCTCAGGGATCACGTCAGTCACCCTACTAGACAGGGGTCCAGGGAAGTAAATAGTGTGGGAAGAAATAGCCAGGGAATTGTTATGGCTACGCTTGTATAGGCCCTAGGGCCAATAGCCTAGTACCAACCTATGAACATATAAAATAGGTGATTCCACCTCCAATAGCTGATCTATAACCAGCAGTGTTCAACAGGGTAGGTCCCTGGTCCTCTACTTCTTGGAATGCATGTAACCAAGGCACAAGTGACAAATGCATACTGTCTGTGACTGACTACATTGGCTGAAGCCTGCAGACTGTCAGTGGTTATGGAATATGCAAGTTATGTCAGTAAACTACAAGAGGGAATTGGTGAACAAATGCCTGCTGACATAGTCATGGTTATGTCAGCGGTTATGGAATATGAAAGTTATGTCAGTAGCATATCGGAGGGTATTGATGAACAAATGCCTGCTGACATAGTCTTAGCTCTAAACTCCATGCAAACATATATGTAGTATCATTTCCATTGGCAACACCTATGTTCCTGGTAGGTAGCACATCAGAAGCAACACCTGATGTACATATTCAGGGGTGTCACACCTGGATACACAGGTTTACAATGAATATACCTTACATTATTATGTCTCCCCAGTGGTAAGACATGAATCATATGTCATAACTCAGAAAACTGCCACCTGGCATTGACGTAGTCATAACTTCCATGTACTCCAGCCCAGCATGCCAATATTATAGTGCAATAGCCACTGTGCCATGTACATTTAAAAGCACTACTGGCAATTGCACACAACGCAATGGTCACTCACAAAGGACCTTCGTATTTTCAGTATCTCCCCAATGACTGCCATCTGACATCACCATCATAGTAGCCTGTGCTGTATACAGTACACACAGGTGATCACTTCCTTGCATACAGGACAATGTGTGACATTCCTTAATTGGAAATGCTGCATATCTGTACAAGGATAACTCACTGTAAGGACATTAACCTGGTATGTGACATTAGTAATACATGCTGGTGGGAGAAATCTGTGTAGCAGAGTTTAGCACTCCTTTGAAACAGAATCCTGCCTACTGGCAAACAAAGCACCTCACTAGCCCTTGTCAGCTGCCATTTGTATGATTGGCTGGGGGATTGTCATTTCACCACAGGGCATATGCCTGTGTCCCTCGTGGACAGGGGCAATATGTACTGATAATGTAAAGTAAGGGTTAGATCTTGGCTAGGATTGTAAGGGCTGTAGGCCCATTAGGCTACTGCAGTTCACTGATTGTATGATTGCCTACACTAATATAATATGCTTTAACATCCAAACACACAAACCTGGCTACATTGGGAATAGCAGCGCATCCAATTAATGTCTAAAGCAGACTGCATAGCACACACACCCCAAGTTGACTGCATGTAGATGAGAAAACATACCTATGTAATGATACACATTGCACAACACAGTCTGTAACACACACAGCACATATGCTATTACTGCCTCTTTAGGACATCTTATGCTTGATGACATAACCAGACCTTGATGTGATCAGCCATTTGGAGGCCTACACCACCTGCTATAGCAAAAATCACTCCTTCTTTCTAAATCAGTGATGGGATTATGTTTGTGGTTTAGGGACATATACATACACACAGCATGGGCTGGAGTGAGATGAGAACCCCTACTTATTTGGTGTTTTACTTTATAGATTTCAGTACTTATCACATGTGCCACAGCCTAACTCCAACAGTTGTACAGCACCTGGTATTCTTAAGGTACATGATCTGAGCAGGGCTTGTAGAACAGTGTGGTTTGGAGGCTGGCATCAAATTACAGAGCCAAATATGCAGCAGCATTACAGGGAGGTGCACATACACACATCCAGAGTAAACTGAAGTGAGATTAGAACTCCTGACCTATCTAGTGTTACATACTACAGATTACAGAACTTATTGCATGTGCTACAGCAAAAGCCCAACAGTAGTAAAGCACTTGGTAGTCTTAAGGTACATGATCTGAGCAGGGTTTGTACAAGAGTGCAGTTTGGAGGCCGGCATCAACTTACAGGGCAAAAAAGGGCAGCTGCATTGCAGTTAGGTACTGACTGAGGAACATTCAACTGTTTGGCAGGGAGATAGAAACACACACATTTGACTGGAGTGAGATTAGAACCCCCTATTCATTTAGTATTACATACTCTAGATTACAGTATTTATCACATGCACCACAGTTGATGTTTTTTGAAAGCACTTCAGGCAAAGTACCTGTGGATTACATAAAGTAGGCAAGTGTTGCACAGCATCTGTGTCCTTGACAGTGAGTAATATTGCTTCTTACTGTTGTCTGTATCTAGTAGCATAGCAGTCAGATAAGTGTTATTTATCCTAGATATGGGGCTACAGTTGCCATTTTGGACAGATGTGGTTGTTTGCATATGGATGGGCATTCCTGTGAGCCAGAGCAATGTGCCCTATGAGTGCATGCATAGACAAAATTATACATGACGGCACTTGCTCACTTGTTGGTGTATGTGTGGTGACATCCAGCAGGGACAGCGGTCTGTAAGTAGGAGCATTATCTGCTGTTGAGGCTTTACTTTGGATCCTATGTGCAACATTATATATGTGCCAAATGTCCACTTTACTCAGCATTATCAGGGTATGTGGGACATTACAGATATCCATAAACAAATGTATGTATATAACAGGGATGTATATATAAATGTACCCGTGTGTGTGTTAATTCACGTGTCATGCAGATATATGGAGAGAGACAGTGATGTGTATAAATATATATATATATATCTATATCTATATATATATATATCTATATATATCTATATATCTATCTATATATATATATATATATATATATATATATATATATATATATATGTATATATATATATATATATATATATACACACATAGGTATATATACATAGGTATATCTAGGTATATATATATATATATATATATATATATATATATATATATATATATGTATAGACATAGAGATGGATATACTATCTATTTGTGAGTCAGATACTGACAGATATGTATAATTATATAGACTTAAGAGAAGGCTAAAACCTTAAGAGAGGATATAAAAAATAACAAATCAGACCACACCAGCAGTAAAATTGGTGTAGCATTTAATTGAAAGAATATCCACACATACTCACAAGTGATTAAGCACTTTCACCCAGTCTCTGCTAGGACTTCTTCAGAGACTGGGTGAAAGCGCTTAGTTACTTGTGAGTATGTGTGGATATTCTTTCAATAAAGTGCTATGCCGATTTTACCACTGGAGTGGTCCGTTTTGTTATTTATTATGTATACTTATATGTATGCATCTACTGACATATTTATATATAATAGGTCACTTGGAGCAAGGAGCAACAGAATTGCGCTCTAACTGTGTATGAGCATGCACAGTGGGATTATCCCTCCATATAAACAGACTCTAGCCCACACCTACCAGTAGTCCAGTCCAGGATTTTCTACATGACAGACAAAGATAATGATAATCTGTCCCAGTTTCTGCAATGGTGCACTTCAGACAAATTTTCTACAACATTTTATAGCTGCCTGATGTAATTAATATGTGCCAGAGGTTAATATTACACCACAGACAGAGTGACAGTATATAGAGGACAATATAGTAATACCACGCATCCAAAACAAGGAAATACGTCTACATTATAAACATCAAAACCACGCCCCACTAATTTTCCTAGTCCACTGAGCCAAACAAGAAGTGTGGCCATGAGGGGTCATTCACCATACAATCAACATAAATATGTACATTGTTAGTCCTGTGTTACATAAGACAGAGAATGCATGAGGAAACTCTATATGCATGCCCTGAGAGTGCCTTGACTGCTGATATACCATTGCTGAGTTACTGTTAGAGCAGTTGTAAGGGAACACTGCTGTGTTGGGGATGGGGGAACAACACCGCATATTCTGCTGGGATACACAGTAGTGCAGATATCATGGAACCCCAGTGTGTAACATCCCCCCTGATTGATGCAGTGGATATGCCATGCATGAGGCCTAGTGAACATTAAAGGACATATGATTGCGGAATCTGTACTCCTATCTGGATGTTATGTCCGTCCAAATAGCCCACTATATTTAAATGTATAAATGTATCAGATCCATACATACTATGCCATTTAATAATAATCCTTACAAGTACTGTGCAGGTTAGAGACTTCCCTTGCTAATGCAGCAGTTGACAGAACTGTATTTCAGGGCTGACTATGTCTGATGCAAGCAGCACAGCCAATACATGGATATGTACAGGTTGTGTGGGTTGCCTGGCATCAATTTTAATATATGTATGTGAGTAGGAGTAAGGTGTCAGTCACAATGACCCTTGGTTGTCAGTGAATGTGCTGTACATTGTCTCTTAGCCAGATTCAAGGCATAATGTGCATGCCTATGTCTTCCTACAGGGACTTCAGCAGGGGATTCCTCTTCCAAGTCCTCCTGTAAGTGTGGCTGTGATGATATAGGGACTGGTGGGTGGGGCTGTCAAACCCTTCTCTTTGCTGATCCTGCTGCAGTTGTTTCCACAGGATCATATTGTGTAGCATAGTAAATACTGTGAACATAGTTGCACATGTGGCTTGAGAGTACTGCAAGGCTCCACCAGATATATCTAGGCAATGGAACCATGTCTTCAACAGCCCAACCACACACACTATGATATTCCTAGTTTGTGCATGTGCCTCATTATGGTGTTCTTCTGTGGGTGGGTGTGCATTTCTGATGGCTGTCATCATCCACCTTTCCAGGGCATAGCCAGCATCCCCCAGTAAATGGCCGTGTGAGATGCCTCCCCTAGCAAACATCTGGTACAGCTTTGATGTGCGCCAGATATGGGAGTCATGATAACTGCCAGGTCTGCCAGCACACACATTCAGGATAATCCCCTAGACATTGCACACAACCTGGCAGTTGGAGGGATATCCCTTGCAGTTGACATAGACTCTACCCTCATCTCCTGCTGGTGCCTTGATGTGTACATGAGTACAATTTATGGCACCCAGTACTTAAGGGTAGTGTGCTACACTGTAGAAGTGTTGCATATTTCTGGCCCTCACCACAGGCATGATGAGAAAAGATATGTGCTCGAAGGCATGTAGCAGCATGGCATCCAGGAACTGGTAGAGTATCCTTGATGCAGATGCCTGTGAGACCCCCATCATGTCCCCAGTTGGTCTTTGGAAAGTACCTGTAGCTAGTATTCAAATGGCTATGCATACCTTTTTTCCACTGGGATCGGTTCCCCTTGGTTGGCTCTGCATCTGAGCTGAGGGCAGCAAAGCTCACAGAGTTCTTGTAGCATGTCCTTGTCCACCCTGTAGCACTCTACAATCTCCAGCTCATGTAGTTCCTGGAAGGTTAACCTGGGCCTGAAAACTCTTCTCCTTCTCTGCCTAGGCCTATTGTCAGCAGCACCAGCAGCACCGACTTCAGCCTCTAGCACATACATATGTAGCAGAGCAGCAGCAGCCCCTAGCATTTTCTCAGTTAAAATTCCAAGGTATGTACTCAAATGGTGCAGAGTACTGGGGGTAAATCAGATTGTAGAGTGTATGCATACTTTATACAGGTCTGCTGTAGGTGGAAAATGTGTGATTGGCTAACTAGGATGCATTTCACCTGCCTACAATAACAGTAACATCATTTAATGGCCTTATTTCTGTGGTCAGCAGGGTTCTGTGTATGAACCCATTAAGCTATGCAGTGCACATTCTGTCAGAGCTTATACTTGTGTGCTCATATGACCATGTTCAGCTATGCGCTCATGCAAGGTTTCAAATTAATAATTGAAAACGTTCAGTTTTATTGACTGCTTGCTTACATCACCACTGTCCCCAGGGTGGTCTTTCTGCTTGAATGAGATCAGCAACATGGTACACCATGCGAAAATGTACAGCTGAGCTGCAAAAAGCCTAAACATGACATGACACACCCCCTGATGTCAGCCACATACACTGAGCCTGTAGGGCTCCATGGACTGATGTCTCTCTCTATCTGACTCGCACACACAGTAAAATGGATGCCAAACATCACACCACCTATACCTTACCATGTATAGGCAGTGTATTGTGTGCATCTGACATAGTCAGCCCTCAAGCACCATCCTCACAACAGCCGCAGGCACAAAGTAAGCCAGTCTCTGTAACAAAATAAACAAATGGAGTGAAGTTTTCTGATAGCATATCTATGGTATTAATCAAGCATGCAAGGGAATGGGGTGACAAACTGGGATAGCAGCAGACAACTGACAGCTCTCTGGGACAACAGAAAGTGTATCCCCAGTACTGCCCTGCCCACACCATGCAGTACCACCCTAGTTGACAAATACCACTGCAGTATATGTGGTGAGCCAAATAACTGGGGGGTCATAGGTCAGATGCATGGATGTCAAAGTGGGGGTCCCATACCCACCACCAGCCTCACTCAGCAGATCAGCTGTAGAAAACCATACATAAATGCCTGACAAAGGCCCACGCATGGCAACATCCATGAAATCCCCATCCACAGACTTTTACACAGTGATATCATGGCAGGTCTGGCAGTGGCAGTATGGCTTTGAAAGGTAAGAAGTCTGAAACTACAAATGTCTATGCCAGAACAATCTGACCTGTGGTTGATACTGTTATGCCTGTAGTTTGAAAGATAGGGCACACCATTATGCTAAATGGGACCAAAATGTTAAACAAGTATCAGCACAGTCTGTGCAGATGTGTATTGTGTACAGATGTGTCATGTTACTAGCCTTAAGCAGCACCCAGCTGTTACCCAGAGTGATGGTGCAATAGTACCAGAAAGCAGTTTTCAGTAACACTCACAGTCAACTTACTGGTGACATCCCAGGAGTGTCTACTACCAGCAGCCTGGGAACATATGATCATCAGAATGCACTGCCTTGCGACAGATGGCCTACATCTGTCACACCTTGCCTACAGGCCTCTGGCAAATGCCTGTGTCTCACCCACAGTGTCCTGTTAGGGAGTGTCATGGGGTCCATAACACCAACATAACACAGTCCACAAAATGCAATGAAGGCCATGATGATAACTGCTAGGAGCAAACCTGACAGCCTCAGGGAGCCAGAAATCTGGACAAAGCTATGAATAATGGGGTGATTAAGGCCCAAAGAGAAGAACACCTGTGAAATACTGCTCTAATAATGTCATAAAGTTGATGGAATGATTATAGTAGTATGGAATGTCTGATGGGTGCGAAGTCTGAAACTGCAATGTCAACTGTCAGTAATATCTGACTTCAAGCCTGAGTGGCTTGCAAAACGCTTTTAATTGAAATCCACACTTGTTTGGGTAACTGACAAGATATACGAGTCATAGATGTGGACATTCTGTGATACTCTGTACAGTCGACAGACAGGGCTTGGAGTTTAAACATGGGAATGCACTCACTGCAGGCAGTCCTAACCCTGGTAGATGGTGACATGTCTGCACACACAGAACCCTGGGTCACAGCTATGGGGAGTAACACACCCTTCCCTGATCACTCATCCTATGCAACATCCTGACCCCATGTGGCCATCCAAGCAATATGAGGTGGGAAAAACATGTATGTGTGACACACACCTCCAGGCTGGTCAAACAGTCTGACACACACAAGACCTTCCAAGTGTACTCAACCATCGAGGAGAACCTAATGTAAAGTACTGGTAGCTATAGGCAAACATATCTGACCCAGGACACACACACCCCACATATCTTATCCCCTGCAAATCTATCCAGAGTCTGCCTGTCACTCTGATCCTGTCTGAATTATATTACTCAACTGTGGACTGGAAATCAGAACAGGCCAAAACATAAATACACAGAGATTCCACTATTGTAACATATCACCAAGGTGCTGGACCATTTCTACAGCACCAGCAGTCAATTGCCTGTAAGCACACCTCTCAACAGGTTGGATTGTGCAAGAATCCATAGCATTTGGTCCACAAACCTGGTATGTGCATCATCCATCCTGTATTCCTCTGGTAAATCACTGTGATGATCTGAGGAGGTATGTCACGAGGTACTGAAACAATACATGACAGTGTCAAATGGTATATATGTCAGACATCTGCTAAAACAAGCCCTGTAACCCTAGCAACCCATACATTACTGAGAGAAATTGTCACAATCACTGTACAGCCCACTGTCCCCCCAATTTGATAGGCTTTCTCCAGATATCCTGCACAACTAGGTTGAAAGGTATAGCTGTAGCATAAAACAAACTGGACTGGAGAACAACAATCCCTAGAATGGAGTCCCACATGTACTATAGAAGGAGACACAGGGCATGCTCATACACTTAGAGAAATGTCAGTAGGATCTAGGAATGGACAGGCCTTCCGCATCCAGTGCACTTCCCATTGCCCTACCCTAGCAGTCCTGAAGATGTCTGTCACCATAGAAGTCACTTTTATCAGGTCTCAACCCTGTAAGCTGTGTGGCACATGCAAAAAATGCATAACACTATAATAGAAATAACTAGTTAGGTAGGAGTTCTAATCTCAGTCCTGGCAAATTTAAAAGTGTGTGTGTGTGTGTGTGTGTGTGTGTGTGTGTGTGTGTGTGTGTGTGTGTGTGTGTGTGTGTGTGTGTGTGTGTGTGTTTATAACAAAAAGCTTTTGAGTCCATTCAAACACAGTACACTTCCCCTTTTCCTTACTTTAGCAGTCCTGCAGATATCAGTCAGCTTAGACGTGCCTTTCATCAAACCTCAGCCCTATAAGTACTGTGGCATGTGTGATAACTGCATAACACTATAGTAGAAATAACTAGTTAGGTAAGAGTTCTAATCTTAGTCCTGGCAAATGTAGAAGTGCATGTGTGGGTATTTAGAACTAAAAGCTTTTGGGTCATTCAAACCCAGTACACTTCCCTTTCCCTACTTTAGCAGCCCTGCAGATATCAGTCACCTTAGACATGCCTTCTGTCAGGCCTAAGCCCAATAAGCTCTGTGGCATGTCTAATAACTGAGCAACACTATAGTAGAAATAACTAGTTAGGTAGGAGCTCTAATTTCATTCCTGGCAAATGTAAAAGTGTGTGTGTGTGTGTGTGTGTGTGTGTGTGTGTGTGTGTGTGTGTGTGTGTGTGTGTGTGTGTGTGTGTGTTCAACTAAAAGCTTTTGGGTTTATTCAAACCTAGTACACATCCTCTTTTCCTCCTTTAGCAGTCCTGCAGATAACAGTCACCTTAAAAGTTCCTTCTGTCAGGCCTTAGCCCCATAAGCACTGTGGCATGTGCACTAACTGCATAACAATATAACAGAAATAACTAGTTAGGTAGGAGTTTTAATCCCAATTCAGGTAAATGTGTGTGTAGGTGTGTATATGTGTAGTTTAAAGTATTTTGTGGCCTCTCTCACCCAGTACATCACCCATTGCCAAACTTTACAAGGGTTGATGATGTTCCTCACCTTAGAAGTACCTTTGTAATGCTGTCACCCTATAAGCTCCATGGCACATGCGATAAATGCTTAACACTGTAGTAGAAATAAATAGGTAGGTAAGGGTTCTAATCTCAGTCTGGGCAAATGTGTATATGTGTGTGTGTGTGTGTGTGTGTGTGTGTGTGTGTGTGTGTGTGTGTGTGTGTGTGTGTGTGTGTGTGTGTGTGTGTGTGTGTGTGTGTGAACAGTATCCTCTCTGTGGGTGGGTTGTTGTGTTTGTGTGAGAGCCATACCATTGGGAGGCAGGTTTTGCAACTTTTTGCTGTTGTCCACCCAGTACATGTCCCAGTGTCTACATTACAAGGCCCACAGTTGCCATCCACTGTAGAGGGACCTGTAGATACTCTGCAGCCCTATAAGCATTGTGCCATGTGCAATAACTAAGTGACAGTATGGCATAGATATGATAGGCTGCCCATCTAATCCTTGGATATCACTCCCCACTCAGGAATCATACATAAACACAGTCAGGTAGGCAGCCACACCTACACCAGTAGGTGGCCTGCAAACTGGTTCACAGATGGAACCCACATTGTGAAAGCAGCTGACCCCATCCCAGACCGTTGAACAGTCATGAGTGAAGTCCCACAGGTTGTAGACCTGAGGTGCCTCATGACTGGGATCCACACCTCTGAGGACTAGGTCAATACAAAGGTGCCCTGACAAACAATGTCTGCAGATGAATACAAGGTGGGTGCTATTATTATCCCCCCACGTGAGGTTGACATCCTACACAAAGGCCACTCAGAGACCTACGACTGTTGTCAGAACCCTGGACATAAGCTCAATGGCAGATGATGTGCCACCATCTCCCTTGGGTACGACATGATTCCCATAAAGTAATACATTGATGGTAGTCCACTGAACACTGATGTTGGTATAATGGAACTGGAAACAGAGGCTGACAGTGAGCTGTATGGTGACCACCTCAGTGCCACTGTCTTCTGAATGTCCTTCCATGTGTCACTACTCCTGACTCAGGGTGTGGAATCCGGGAAGTAAAAAGACAGTGTTTCTCTGTACACACCATTCAGTAGGCCAATCAATGTTTACTATGGTCCATTTGCCATGTACCCCACTGGACAGCAGCAACAAGAGGAGTGGTTGCAAATGTACCTCACAAAGACCATCTTAGGTACTACAAACTTGCCTCATATGGACAACCTCCAACAACTGCACTGAATCTCTGTCTCATATTGCCTACATAGGTGCCATCTCTGCATGACATACACAGCCATGTCTGACCCAACCCTGTCAGGAATGCTACATCCAAGAACACCAATCTTTGCACACAACATGCCTCAGATACCCCAACCCCATCCTCACAATCAATAGGACATGTTGGTGGGAGAGGTGCACAACCCAGAGACTGGCCATGCCATGGAATAGACACCACACACATGTCAAGCTGAGCACAGCACTGTTCCTCTTCAATAGATATCAGGATGAGTGGATGTGGAATAAAATACCTACCCTGGGGATCACTACAGTGACTATACTTAGTATACACACTGCAGATTATTGTCAGGTATCATGATGCCAGTATATTCCCATGGGCTAGCCTTGTAAAGCCTCCATGGCCATTTGCCACATACACACCTATGACTCTTTGAAGCCATGGATCTCAGGAGTGTCAAATGTGTGTGTGTGCATTAGTGTGTTGAGAGTATTTGTGAGTGTGTACACATGTGTGTGAAAGTAGTTGGTGGCAGTCTCACCCAGTAGAAATACCATTGCCATACCTTACAAGTGCTGTAGATGTTATTCACTATATAAGTACCTTGGGACACTCCACAACCTATAAGCTCTGTGGTGTGTGCATGAACTGCATAACACTATAATACCAGCAATCACATAGCTAGGTGTTCTAATATGAATCTTTGCAAGTGTGTGTGTGTGTGTGTGTGTGTGTGTGTGTGTGTGTGTGTGTATTATTGTGTGTAAGTGTGTATATGTGTAGGTTACAGTATTTTGTGGCCTCTCTCACCCAGTACATCCCCCATTGCCATAATTTGCAAGGCCTGGTGATGTCCCTCACTGTAGAAGTAGCTTTGGATAAGTGTCACCCCATAGCCTCCATGGTATGTGCAATAAATGGGTAACAATGTAATAACAGTAAATAGCTAGTTATTGGTTCTACTCCCACTCCTGGCAAATGTGTGTGAGAGAAGAGTACCGTGTGTGTGTGTGTGTGTGTGTGTGTGTGTGTGTGTGTGTGTGTGTGTGTGTGTGTGTGTGTGTGTGTGTGTGTGACAGTAGTATGAAAACTGTCACATCAACTACAACACCCATTGCCATACCTTACAGGAGTATGTGATGTTAATCACTATACATCTATTTAAGAAACACAACACACTATGAGCTCTGTGCCCCCTGTGATAACTATCTAAAACTGTACCACCAATAACTAGATGGGTGGAGGTGTCAAACCTAACACTGGCAGTCATGACCCTGTGTGTGTGTGTGTGTGTGTGTGTGTGTGTGTGTGTGTGTGTGTGTGTGTGTGTGTGTGTGTGTGTGTGTGTGTGTAGGGGGGGTGCGTATGTGAACAGCATTCTCTGTGTGTTGCATCAAAACAGTACCCTCTATGTGTGTGATATTCACAAGCTTTTGATGTGTTCAATCCTATACACTTACCATTGTCCACTGTACAAGAGCTGCTGACTTCAGACAGCATGCACTTACCTGTAAACACTTATCAGCCCTATCAGCCATGTGGCACATGCAATAACTGTTATACAGACCTCTTAATTGCGCAGAACTGTACCCTGGATATGACACAGTCAATGTGTTACCACATTGCCATACCTCTTGTAGAAAAGAACTGCAGGGCTACATCCTCCTGACAGACAGACACCTAGAACACAAACAGAATACATTATGGAGACCACAGCCAGTCAGTGTTAATAACAGCAATAATGCATCATGGATGGACAGCTACACACTCTGACATGTAACCATTAAACATGCTGGCTGACAACACTTCACACAGCATTACATTACTAAATTGTACTAAATTAACCATGTGCATCAGAACCATGTTAGCATGTCCCTGCATCAATGGCATGGATGACAGGGATGTGGCACAGGTGTCATCGTATGCACAGGGTGTGGTGTGGGTTTGCCAGAGACCTAGACTGAGCCAATTGGTTGACGTCATGTGTTTGGGTTGGGGTTGTGTATTGCATGGGCCATGCAGAGGTGGTGTGTGTAAGTATGGATGTGCCCTAGCTGTGATGGTGATGTATGGGTGTGTGCATGGATGCACACAATTCTGCCATGTTGCTGCCGTATACAGGGGTATGTTGTACAGCTGCAGACCATACATGGCAGAGTGTACAGTTCAGTGTGTCCAGCCACGGACATGGGAACTGGGCCTGCCAGGGGTTCCACTGGCACCACCAGGCCCAAGGCCAGATGAGTAGTACTCCGTGATGCTGACTGTTATCTGTTGGATCCACGTCCCTGTTGGGACCAGCCAGGGCCACGTGCCCATGGCCTTCTGTATTGTGGTGTGGACAGCACCCCCCCTGCATTCATGATGCTGGTACTGCCTGTATGGGAGTGGCAGTGACATGTTGCATGACCATGTAGACCTTCAGCTATTCATGGTGTTGTCCTATGTCCATGTGTCTGACAGCCAATTCATACCATATGCTCCACCACAGACATCCCATGGTCAAGGAGTGCCACCATCTCTCCCAGCCATCCATCCATAACCTCAGCATAATAATGGTGGGCATCTGCAAGATCACGGATGTTGTCACGCATAGCAGGAATATTTGCCATCTGGACCCTGAGAGTCTGTCTGGTGTGATGTTTCATACTTGCCTGTGCCTCCATGATGGTCCGAAACAAGCGTCTGGTGACACCTGCTGTGGCACTTCAGGCAGGGCCATGATGGGCAGCATCCTCTTCCAAGCACCCTTCTCCATCCACCTGTGTGGGACCTCACCTGTTATCCAGCAATGGCTGGTGTCTACAGACACACTTGCCCTAGTCACCACACTTTCCTGTCCCATTCCACCACCCACCAACTGTCCCTCATCTATGGCCACTGGTGATGGGGCATGTGTGGACATTGTGACTGTGTGTGTGGGGATAGGGTGGACAAATGTGGGATGACAACCAATGGCACAGATTCAGCCCCTGACAACCCTGCCTGCACCTCATTATGCCTATCATCATTGTCACAGTCTGCAGAGACACCAACATCAGTTTTTATGCAGGAGGGACCCTGACCCCCATCACCACTTGTGAGGGGAAGACAGCATATCTAATTTAATACCTGTACAGTATGTTTTACTTACACATACACACACACACACACACACACACACACACACACACACACACACACACACACACACACACACACACACAGTTACAGGTGAGGTGGCACAAAGATATTACACAGACCTCACATTACCCAACAGTTGACATGCATGACTCATGGCCCTCAACATCATGCATTGCAGCCATTCTTAAACCTTGTTACTAACAATCTACATCACTGTGATGCATGAGTCATGTTAGTAGGTGACATCCCTTCCCCTAGCACGCACTGCATCCATGTACACATTATTGCTGTGCACCTGTATAGCACACTGGCATCTAATGTAGACCACAGCTCACAACTGTACAAATCATTGCTGAATGTGTAGAAGTCTGGCACTTAAGTTTGTTCTGTTCCTCACAACCCCTATGTGTTTATCTGACACATAACTGGGATGATATGAGGACTGATGTCACCAATTAATGACATACATTTGATTTGCATATCTCATCAGCAGCAGTGAAAGTATGTGCAATCACATCTGGTTACACCAATGACCTTCTTAGTGTAACATGGATATGATAAGCATACACACCAGCCTCTTTTATGATATAAAATGAGACCAAATTACTGAATTTGAAAACATTACACACCTTATCTGTGACATATGATGTGTACAATCCAATCAAGAAACAAACAAATGTGTTAGTTGTGAAGATACTGAATGAGATGCATGCAATATTGTCGTTGCATAGCTACGAACACCCTTAAATCAATACTTGGTTGAAGCACCTGTTAATTGAACTATAGCAGTTGCTCTTCCTGGGAAAGGGTATATTATCATGGCACATCTTGCCTTGACATTATTTGGACAGTCTTCCCTACAAAGGTTCCCCAACTCTGTCAAATTGGAAGGCCAGCTCATGTGCACAGCCCTTGGAGGTCACACTGGAGGGTTACTATTGGTATTGAGTCTGGGCTTTCTCTGGCCCAATTCATAACCTTGATTGTGTTCAGATAAAGCCATTCATAGCTAGCTTTGGATGTATGCTTTGCCTCATTGTCATGTTGGAAGCTGAAACCCCTCTCCATCCTCGGCCATATTGCAGACGCTTGACGGCTTTGACACACACGTGAGTGTTATTTGTAACTGTTCAGAATTCACTCCACCATGTCTACAGGCCTAGTTCCAGCTAATGAACAGCAACCCTAATGCTGGACACTGCCACTATCAAGCTTCAATGTGTGGATGGTGATTCTCAGGTGAAGTGAAGTGTTGATTGTGCACCACACGTAGCTTTAGGAATATTGTCTGTAGGTTTGAACCTTGTTCTCATGACACCATTACACATTGCAACACATGCCTTTGGGAGACTTGATATGTTTTGCTACCTGTACACAGCCCTGGATGGTGCTTGGTGTGGGTAAATGCCTCTGTCTACTTACCATACTCCATAGACCACACTTACGTGGAATCCAGGCAATTTTTGCCACATGTAGTACACGAGCAGTACTTTCCAGAAATTCCTGCAACCCCCTCAGTGTTTCTGCGTGTCTCCTGGCAGCCTCCCTGACCAGTTCTCAACATGTCTTGTCATCTGTTTTAGCGGGACATCTGGTTAGTTTCAACAGCACTGTTGTCCCATATTCAATCCACCTGTAGATGACTGTCTGCACTGTGCTCCATGGTATATGCAGTACTGTGGTAATGTTGTTGTATCCTACTCCTGACTGATACCTTTCAGATATGACATCCCTTTGACACTTTGTAAGATGTGTGCAAGCCATGGCTGCCTCTGTTGCAGGCAACTGAGCAAATGTCATGAACATACTGATTGGACAGCAGGCCCTTATGTCATGAATATACTGCTTGGACAGCAGACTGTTAGTCAGTGTTACATTGAGTCCCTGTACTTGATGGCAGGTGTGTACCCAAGTAGAGTGCAGGATGTCAGTACATCACAAGCTGCCTCCACAAATGTGCACACATATGCATCCAGTGTATTGTAGGGTTTTTATACCCCATAGTTGGTGCACTAACATATTTATTTGTTTTACAAGTTAATTGTTCATGTTATGGTCACATTACAGGTTGGAAAATGTGTGCAATGTAATTACATGGTCTGTTGTTTATATATATATATATATATATATATATATATATATATATATATATATATATATATATATATATATATATATATATATATATATATATATCAGGAACACCTGACAACTTAATAGGGGTGTGTACACTTGTATCCACTGTACAAGATTAATATGTCATGCATGTCCCTACTGCAGCCCATTGGTCCCTCCATTGTTTTGGTCTCTGTCCAGACATCTTGCACTGACTGGTTGTGAAGTATGCTACAGGAATATTACATACACTTCAGATATACCCCCATGGTGAACACTGTGATGCACTGAAGTTAACAGAAAGAAAAATGAACATGCTCATCATGCATTATGGCTAGGTGTGATATTTGTGTGCATGACAAACAGCATGGCCTTCACATGCACAGGGTATTGGCAAACCAGAACAAAACAATTCCATATACACCAGCTACAGGCTGTTGTTCCACATGTTAACCCGAGGGACCTAAATAGTTGTGGGAGAGAGGTATTGTCAGCAGACTCTCATGTGGCCTTGGCACAGGGTGGAAGCAGTGTTCTTGCACATTAACAGTACAAACACCAGTACTACAAAATATGGTGCCCATCACCATAGATGTGCACTTCTGTGCAGTACTATACACCATCAACACCTACTATCTTATCTGACATATGCATGTAGAAACTATACAGATACAACTAGATATGCAACAATATTCTAATAATGTGCACTGGGGCCTTACCTGCATGCTCCTCATCCATTGTTTGGGTGCAACCCACCTCCACAATGCTTTCTTCAGCTTCATATGGGATGCTTTGAGTGGGTGCCCCAAGGTTGGTGAGGAGCTCCTCTTTGGGTGTCAGTGGGGGCTGGATAGTTGGGACCCTACCTGTTGCTAGACGGTCCCTCACTACAGCAGCAGTCCTTTGCCAGGCATGGCATATGAGGTCAGTAGTGCGATGCAGAACCTTCTTATATGTTCTGCTGTGCAGGCCAACATCATTCTTGGCCCTCTCCTCTTTTCAATTTTCATTAATGATCTCCATACCCATATTTCTCCTGCCACCTGTATACAATATGCAGATGATTCCACTTACTTTAATCTGTTCCCCCTCATCCCTCTGTCTTCTCTCAACTCAAAAACAAAAAAACTTTTGATGTTGTATTAGAAAACGATGCTTAATTTTGAACCCCAAAAACCAAATTATTACAAATTCACCAAAATTCTTTTCACCCGAATCCTCATTTCACATGTCACATCAACTAATGGCCACTAAACTAACCAAATCCATCAACTTCCTTATCTACCAATAAACAAACATTAAGAAATCTGACAACAACTGCAACCTTGACACACATCAAACAAGAAAACTATAAACTAGTACTGAACTATAAAATTAAACCATTCCTTCGATATTATTTATCCATTTCCTCCACCCTCCAGATCTTGCCTCTCACATTATCCTCTCATCTCTACTCTAAGCTCCCTCCATCTAACAATCAACTGTCTGTAACCTCAAACAAACTACAATAGTTGCCTTAGACAATATTTTTTAGCACTCACCACTGCAAAACTTTAGAACTCACCACTGCCAAACAAAGGCCTAAAATTCTAAGAACCCTTTACAAAAATCTCCCAAATTCACTTTTCTCAACCCATTAGGTTTCTTCATTCAAATCATATTCACTTATGCTATCACATCTTCAAGCAAATCCAATATGTAAACAAAAAAATCCTTACAACTACTACTTAAATCAATAACTAAAACTAGTAATTCAGCTGGCAAATCATGCTCACCTGGCAACAGTAAGAAACCTCAACAATACTCTTCCTCACTCCTCTCTTCCAAAAAACACTCCATCCTCACTCAAAACAAACCTCAAAACACACTTTCCCTCAAAACCCACAACCTCTCTGCTTTCTCCCCTGTACTAGATTACCTTTCTCCAGCTATCTATGTCTCTGCTGTAAATAACTTCCTTTCCTCAGCTTAAATTCTACTAGAAAAATTTTTTTCTTTTTTTTTTCTTTTTTTTTTTTCTCTAATTCTCTTTCATCTCTATTTTTCTACTCAATTTAGCCTTCATTATCTCATGATTTTTTTTTATATATTATAACCATGTCTAATATTTTTACCTGATATTTTGTATTGCATGTGGAATGTCCGGGCCTATTGGACTGGCCTGAATATAAAATGTTGGAAAAAATAAAATAAAATAAAATTTACCCTGTGGACAACAGCGTTCCACAGAGCGGTCCTCTCCAGTAGATCTTGTGGCTTTCTGCCAAATAGTAATGCATGCTGTTGGATGACAGCTTCAGTGATGCATGGTGTTTCTGCCTCAGTGAAAGCAGGCAGCCTGGACCTTTGCATTGCACTTGGAAGACATAAACAGGAGAACACATCACAGGACCTCATACAGTTGTCAAAATTTACATCAACAGTGTATGTCAGTCGCCACCACTCACAACTACACCCTAACCCTCTATTCTACCTAAACAATATCAGCTTGCATTGCACTCCTGGCCCTGATGTGTCATATACCCCCCAGTGATGGGCACTTACTTGCATAACCCTCTATTCCCCATTTGTTTCTGTATAGAGGGATGACAGTGGCCATCTTCCATGCACATGGGGTGTGAATGGTGGCAAGGCTGTGTTTGACTACAGTATGTGATGGAGGTGTGAGCACATGCCTGAGTTCATGTAGGAGGCAGACAGGGATGTTATCAGGCCCCATGAAGACTTGCTGTTGTTGCCATCAGTAGGCAAGATGTACATGCTTACCATAGGTGAGGGGAGGAGTGCAGTTGCTGTGCATATCCAGCTATACAAATGGGGGGACAAGTTGTTGATGTTTCCACCTAACCTGTCTGATGCAGGTTGCCTGTAGCCATGGCATGTGTGTATGAGGTGTGCTTTACCACCATTACAGGGTGAATTGTGTTGTTGTCTCTGAGACTGACAACATATGTGGAGACACCCTTGTGATTGGCCTTGATGGTGTGGATATGTCTGAATTGTAGTCATAGTCAGCTGTAAATGGAGTCACCTGTGAACTTACATGCTTGCTCAGATAGGGGAAGACTTGATTCCACATTGTTGCCTGCACCTATGTGTCCATGTACAGTCAATATAGCAACCTATTATGTGGTTTGTGTATTGCTGCTGTCCAGGGGATTACTCTACCTTGGTGGTGGCTGGCTTTACAGATATGGTACTGCTGAGTGCATACAGCTGCAGTGGATGTAAAGTGTACACACCCCTGTTACAATGCCTAGTATTTGTGCAATTGAAACATGACACCACAATAACTCATTTCAAAACAATTCCCACCTTTAATGTGGCCTATAACCAGTACAATTCAATTGACAACATAATAATCTGTTCTGTGAAAATATATGCAAATAAAAACTGTACAATAAGTCGGTCGAATGAGTGTGCACACCATTAACCTGATATGTTGTGTAATCACCTGTTGAGTTGATCACAGCATTCATTCATCTTGGGTTGATACATATGTACTTGTCAATAGTTGCCCAACTTCCTTGCCACAGTGCTACAAATTTGTCAATTTGTGAGGGCATCTCTTGTGTGCAGTCCTATTCAGGTCAACACACAGATGTTCACTTGGATGTAGGTCTGGGCACTGGCATACACATGACCAAACTGTACTTTACATCTTGTGACACCATTCCATTTTTCATTGTGATGAATGCTTGAGGTCATTGTCATGTTGACAGGTAAAATCCCTCTTTGTCATCAGTTTTCTAGCAGATGACTATAGGTTTTAGGACAAGGATGATTATTATTTGGAAGTGTTCATAATTCCCTCCACCTTAACAAAAGGTCCAGTTCCAGCTTAAGAAAAGCAATCCCAAAGCATGATACTGCCACCACCAGGCTTCATCGGGGGGGATGGTGTTCTTTTTGTGATACAAATTGTTGTTTTGGGCAAGACATACCTTTTGGAATTGTGTGCCAAAGGTTCAGCATTGGTCCCATCAGACCATGACACAATTTCCAATATGCTTTTGGAAGATTTGATGTAGTGCTCGCCAATGTTAGTCTGGACCTGGATGTTTTTCTGTGTATGAAAAGGCTTTCATCTTGCTACCCTGGTCCATAGGCCAGACATATGGGGAATACAGAAGATTGTTGACATGTGGTACACACCCAGGACTTAGCATACATTCCTGTGTTCCTGCTGCTCCTTCAGTGTTGCTGTAGGTCCCTGGACAGCCTCCATGGCCAGTTGTCATCTTGTCGTTTCATCCCTTTTGGATGGATGTCCAGCTGTTATCAGTGTCACCGTTATTCCATATGTTCCCCACTGTTTGATGACTGCACTGTATTCCATGGTATATCCAGTGTCGTGGATGGTTTTTCTACTCTTCTCCTGACTGATACCTTTCCACAATGAGTTCCTGTCAATACTTTGTAAGCTCTCTGCCAAACATGCCTTTTGCTGTAGCAGGCAACTGGGTAAATGTTAAATATACCCTACTAGGACAGTCGAACATTATTTGGGGTTAATCAGAGACTTGTTAATTGATGGCATGTGTGTAACCAAAAAGAGAATGCTGTGATTACTGCAAGAGGTGCATCAACCAAGTAGGGGTTTATGTGAGTGCACATGTATGCAACCAGTTTATAGCACATTTCTTATGTTTTATATTTTCTCCCCTAACAGACTTGTTTGTTTGTCAATAGAATTGTACAGGTTATGGGTCACATTCAAGGTGGGAAACATTTTGGCAAGATTTTCTGTGGCCTCACATTTGTATAGTACACAAACCTGGCATTTCAACAGGAGTGTGTACACTCTTGATATCCACTGTATGTAGGTGTTCAGATAGCTGTGTGTGGTAGGCATGGACAGAGAGTCATAACACAGTTGCACACTTCTCTGATTACAAACTGATAATCATGCCTGTGCTACTACCCATATCATTGCCGTGACAATGCAAGAACCAATGCCTGTAAGCATTTATGTCTGTTGTATGCACTGAAACTGATATTACACACAAGAAGAACATGCACAACTTATTTACATACATAGATAAATAAGCTGATTGCACAGTAGGCTTTGCTATTACAGTGCTAACCTGAAGAATGTCCCACTTTCATATCTAGGGTATTATGTGTCATTGTTAACAGACTTGACAATGGTTTATCTAACATAACACAAGTCTTTGTGTAAGTGACTACAGATATCAGGCACACATGTACTTATAAGACTGTACAGTTGAATGGTATGAACTCACTATATTGCATGCATTTCAACACACACTTCTGCAACAGTACTGTACTCTGCACATGCTCTGTATAGTTCTGTTATATTTACAAGAGAAAATGTGTATCATAGTTATATGCACAGGTAACATATGGATATGTACAACATCCCAATAGCTAGCCTAGCAGTGGCACAGTCAGTGGTGTTTGACAGACACTCCAGTAGTTGCCAAATGTCAGCTGTCCATTCCTGGGGTGAGTCATAGGCCTGAGCTGTGATCTATGTCACTACAAACACAGCCACATGTTATGGCCATCTGTGCTATTCAGCAGTACATCACTACAGCAAGTCTTATTGAGAAAAATATTCTCTCAAATCCCTTGTTTCCATTATCACAGACTACCTACTGCATTCAGTTACATGCTTACTTGTTTCACAGACGTTTTTTTCCTTTTTTTTGATTTTTCAGAGATATATATTTTTTATTTCTTCAAACTGGATCAGCTTTAAAGTAATTAACTGTCTATGACAGAGGTGTTTTCAATAGATGGCAGCTTGTCTTTTGTAGTTAATGCTCATGACCATGTAATGGCCTGTGCACCAGTTGGTGTTCCCCAGTTGCTAATTGCATGCAGCATCTGTGTAGTTATTTCAATAGCCAATGTTATGGCAACACACCCCTATAACTGAGTACTCCATGTTGGCATTGGCCCTTTCCCTTACGTGTGAGGAAGACATCTTGGAGGTGTGTCAGCTAATACCTCTTACAACAAGACTTGTGGAAACAAGCCAACTAAATGGTGGAGAAGGTTCAAGACTTGGGGAAGAATGTGAGTATTGCTGTTATATGTTTTGAATACAGCTAGTTTAACAGGGTTTGTCTGAACATGCTACTTCTGCATGAGTTTCAGTTTGGCAAAGTTCTGTGTCTGCATAGCTGTCAGCTGTAGGGGTATCCACATAATGGCCAGATGTTTGCCTGTTATGTTTGGTCTGTTCCCCTGACAGGTATTGTCCTTGGCACATCAGTAGCATACTCTGTTGATTGCAATCCATAAATGTTAACATCCATTTGTGTTTCTGACTTTATATCCCTCAGTAAAAATATGTTACAATAAACGCTGTAACGCCAGCAACATTCTCAGTGTATAACAGCAATATTTCATGTATGGCCTTGTGTTTGGGCCTCTGTCCTCCAATTATGTCAGGCTTTATCCAGATGTCATACAGTAGGAGTTTGATAGGTATATGGTCTATCATTATTTAGTGCTGTCATTCCTGCTGAAGGAAACGGCTGTAAAACATGTGGAAGTCTGTACCTTCAAGAGGTCAGTGTATAGAGAATGCTCTTGATGCCCTTGTAACATATTTTATGTGGGGGACAGTAACAAGTGTTTTAAAACTAGGCTGTTAGAACATGTGAGACATATTACTGATAAGAAAGAAGACAGTTCTATAGCTGTACATTTTAATACATTTCACCATGGGGACAATAGTGGGTTACAAGGTACTGTTTTGTAAATAGTATGTTTCTCAGTTTGATGACACATTCATAAAAGAACAATTATGTACAGAATCAATTTATATTTTTTAAATGTGATACTTTATCCCCTAGGGGGTTAAATGAGAAGTGTAATTAGACGCTGTGTATTTAAATGTAATTAAGTGTTAATTGCTACATGTATGTAAGGCAAGTATTTCTTGTAATATTTTACACTTCGAGGGCTTTGGCCAAGACATCAGAGTATAATAAACTTGAGTGAATTACTGGCTGGTTGTATTCTTCTTTACTATCTTCAGTCATTTTAGTCATTTTGCTAAGAGGTTGTTGTATATCTGGCCATTGTGTATGACCTATCATGATTTTGTAGCAGCGCACTGTTCACTTATTATTTGGACTGTGAGGTGGGTGGGCAGATGTGAATGTCATGGGTCCTTTTGTATCCTACTGTGCATGCTGCCCCAGTTATGTGTGATCTATCCGCAGTATTATGTTTGTATGGGCATTTTGAGACGTATTTATTGATATTTATTTATTGGTAATATATCTACATATTGTTATACACATATATGTATCTCAATACATATCTATCTATCTCTCTCTCTATATATGTATATGTTTCTTTTCATATATATATTTGCAGATACCAATCCTTCCTGATTGCACCGTGTCTCTTCCTTATTCTAAACTGGCTGTAATGCATGGTATGTTTGAAAAAACATCTAAAAGACCTACAGTTCAGATGGCTTAGTGGCACATTGCTGTTGCTATAGTGTACAGGGTCCTGGGTTCAAGGGCTGTTTATTTTGTTGCCAGACAGAACAAGGGCTGTTGGATACAGAGTAATAAAGGCAGTTTTGAGTGGCTTTAAAAGGGTTTGCATGACGGTAAGTGATGCTAACGTATGATTAAATGAATAGGTGCTTACACCATCTAGGCTTCACTTAGCAACACTTCCCAGTGCGCAAATCTGCAAAGCATTCAAATGTAAGCAATGCTTAAACCTGCTAAGCATAACTCAGCCCTGGTAACCATTGATCACATTACAGTCTGATAAAATAGCAGAGAAATGACATCATTTAATAAGGGTATTTAATTTTGTGTATATAACATGCTTCTATGTGCTGTAATTACAGTAGCAAGAAGTGTGAATATTCTGCATGGGACACTTGGGTATACATGGGTAGTATTACTTTTTTTTTGTTTTGTTTTATACATGGGTAGTATTACATGTTATGTGCACTCACACTTGCATGTTACACCAGCTACAGTGCAGTGGTTGACAAAAATAATGAAACATATTGTATTATTAAATTAGTACTTTTAACACTGCTTTGCCATGTAAAATTAGATTGCCTATTTAGTACTCGAACCATGCACTTCTGCATACAAAGCTGGGACCCTGAGTACTACATGATCTTGTTTTTGGTGTTTGAGTTGTTTGTTTTTATGTATCTCTTATTGGATATTAATATGATATTATTATATTAACTGTAGACTACTATGTTTTTGGCCATGTCATTGGGACTGCTGTCATGTAGTAATGGCATCCATTTCAGTTTCAGACTTCTATTCTTCAAAACATTCATCCTAATGCATAACCTGTTGTCTATCTACTTACTATCTGTCCTGTGTACAGATGTGCAGATGTCAGGTATTGCTAAGGCCATACAACTATGTAGGTGCCCATGTAGTATTGTGCTGTGGGCTTGGACACTGCTACTAGTTCCAACCTATGCGACATTCCTTCATGTGGGCTTTGCCCCTTTTCCATGCCTGAGTGAGGGACATTACAGAGGTGGTGGGCTACACATTCATAGACAATAGTTGGGAATACTTCAAAGGACAGGACATTTGAAGACAGCCCAACAACATGGGGGTCATATCCGCAGAATAGTGAACAGATTCTATGTCATCAGTGCTGTTATACACATGGTGGGTTGATAGATTGATAGGGTTAGTGTGGACATGCATTTAGTGAGTAACTTCACGCCTGACAGTGATATGTCTCTGACATACCTCTCCACTAGTATGCTGTCCACAGACTGGCCACATATTTGCTTGTTATGTTTTGTCTGTTCCCCAGACAGCTTTTGTCCTTGGAAAATCAGTCAGGGACTCTGGGGAATGCAGACAGTAAATACTCACATCTATTGGTATTACTGACTTCACATTCCTCATAAAGGATATGTTACAACAAACCCAGTAACATCTGCAACTGTCTCAATTTATGACAGCAATATGTCCAATCTACCTCTGTGTTTGTGCCTCTGTCTCAAAATGATGTCAGGCTTTGTCCAGATGTCAATGAGTCTGAGATGTATTTAATATCATTATTTCTTGCCTTGATTCCTGCTACCATCCCGGTGATGTAGTAGACCCACAGACATGTCAGGGAAGAGGCCATAGATATGAGTCCTAAGCCTGTACGTTCTGAGGTGAACTATACATTTGAGAGATCTGTGTACATCTGGACATTGTTAGCAGACTGTCAGGATTGTGTACACGCCATGTGTATATGTTATTTGGGCTGTGTATGGAGGGGGTAGATGTAAGTGCTATGGCTCCTTTTTTATCTGACTGTGCATGCTGCTCAAGTTTCTGTTGGTCTATTGGCTGTAGGTGTTTGTAGGGGCAGACTGAGACATGTCATGTACCATGGTCAGGATTCAGACCACACTTAGAATTGGGCCAGTATATGTACGGCTAGTGTGTGAGTGGCAAACAATGATGTATTTGTTCACACAGTCTCTATACTCTACTGTTCACTTGACTTACAGGTATGTGACTGTGACTGTGGTTGTGAGTATGCACCTTCACACTTTTTTTTTCAGTGCTCTTACATCCCTGTAGTGCTTGATATGTTTGAAAATAAATGTGCAATTATCCATAGCAGATCTCCTATTTCAATTACTTGGTGCTATTTCACTAAATATTTGTTAGAGCACACAGGAGGTGTTACTGCAGGAACTGTGTTAGCTTATCTATGCCAGTACGTTAGATACATCCCCATTTTCATGGCTTCCACTCACTACTTTGTCAGCCTTGGTCAAGATGCATTGCAGTAAGGGGTTCTGAGCATAGCTCTCAACTGGCTGGATTGTTTCAGGATGTCCAGGTTTATTGCTCATATTTCTAGTCTGTTTTACAGATTATTTATTTATTTATTGTTTATTTGAATTTGTTGACCGGGAGAGTCCATTGGGTCAGAGCAACCCATTTTCAGTGGAGGCCCAGGGAGAAAAGCTCCACAAGTAGTTATATTCATAGCAATAGAGGTTACAGTTTAGAAAATTACAGTGGTAAAGGATATTTAATAAGCAAAAGGCTTCCTTGCATAACATTCCTTACAGAAGAATATAAAATTACACATTAGATAGGAAAATATAATATGAAAATCATTTTTAAGACATTTGAGCAACTTTGGAAAGATAGGACATATATGATAAGATTATTGTTAAGATTAAGTTAGAACTATTTAAACATTCCTAGTAAAGAATAGTACATAGGTTACTTATTGATTTAGAAGGCCATTTAAAGCATTGTGGGGGTGTTAATGCATATAGAGTGCAATTTAATAGACTTATAGCATATAGAATACCACTGAAAAAGGGGGAATAAATTCATTACCAGAAGAAATTGGGTGTTGTATTGCAGGAATAGTGTAGTGATCCTATATCATTATAAAGAAGGCTCATGGGTTTAAGAGAAGGGGGTGTCTAGGTTAGGTAGGAGCATGATGTTTAGGTAGGAGCATGAGAAGGGTAATCCCATTTGGAGGACAGATGGAAGTGTAGGGTGGATTTGAAGTTGTTATTGCTTGGTATGGTGCGTAGTGGAGGGGGAAGACAGTTCCATAGTTTGGCTATGGTGTAGGATATTAGTAATTGGCCAGGGGGATGTGAGGGTTTGTGCACTTGTAGGAGGTTTGGGCTCTTGGATCTGAGGGAGCTGTTGGGTGTGTAGTGTATTAGGGATGTGGCGAGAGAAGTGCATTCTGCAGATTTGAAGATGAGTTTGCAGGTTTGAAGATGAGTTTGTGGGCAGTAATAAGTTGTAGATATTTTAGGTAGCAGGAGAGTTCTAGCTATTGGAGGGTAGGTAGGGAGTGGCAGGGATGAGAAGAGTTCTTAGAATTGGGTGCAAATTTGCAGATTTTGTGGTAGCAGGATTCGAGTTTGGAAAGAAGGCCAAGTTGAGGGTTGGAGAATAGGGGAGCGCCATACATGAGAGAGGAGAGAAGAAAGGTAGTTGCGAGATTTTGTCGGGTGGAGGGGCTGAGGTAACGGTTGTGTCTGTAGAGGAGACCAATTTTTTAATGGGTTTTCTTAATTGTGGAGTAAATGTGGGAATCACATTTTTGGTTTTCATCAATGGAGATGCCTAGTAGCTTGGTACTGGGAATGACTTCTAGGGTGGTGTTATTCTGGCTTTTAATGGAGAATAAGTTTTTGTTGACATTGGAGTTTTTGGTAGCAATAAAAATCATTGGCTTTGTTTGTTATTCTCATTTCTCTGGTAAATCACTGTGATGATATGATGATTGTTGTCAGTAAATTACATGCATTTCATTTTCATACCTCACATCCATCAGAATATGTATGCTGAAACAAACTGTGTCACTCTGTCAAGAAGAGTACAGAGGGACAATTACCTCTTCCTTCCTGGATGCAAAAGCATTAGTAATGAGATGTGCCATATAGAAGGACTTTCTGACCACAGTGGCAATGTGGTGGTCACAAGAGACACTGGGGGAATTTTAAACTGACCAAAACATGTTAGGGGCTACTGTTGCTTTGATCTATCAATATGTGCTAGAGAGTGAGGATGGTGAGGAGGATAATGCTGACAACCAACTTAGACTGAGGAGGAGAAGAAGAGAGTTCAGACCCAAGGTAACCTACCAGGGGCTACATGATCTGGAGATAGAGCACTACAGGGTGGACAGGGACATACTTCAGCAACTTGTTGAGCTGTGTTGGTCTCTTCTCAGACCCAGAAACAACAGAGGGCAACCAATCCCAGTGGATACTAAGGTATGTTTAGCCTTACAAATACTAGCTACAGGTACTTTACAAAGACCAGCTGGGGATACCATGGGGGTCTCACAGGCATCTGCATCCAGTATACTCCTCCAGTTCCTGGATGCCATGCGACTGCATGCCACTGAGCACATTCACTTCGCCAGCACCCGTGAGGAGATGACCAGCAATATGCATATTTTCCACCATGTAACAGAATATCCAGAGGTACTGGGTGCCATAGACTGCACACACATCCACATCAAGGCATCACCTGATGACCAGGGTAGGGTCTACCTAAACCACAAGGGGTTCCAGTCCATCAAATGCCAGGTCATGTGTGATGCCCAGGGCATTATCATGAATGTGTGTGCTGGCAGCCCTGGAAGCTATAATGACTTCCACATCTGGCATTCATCACAGCTGTACCAGGTGTGTGCCAGTGGGGACATCCCATATGGGAATCTGGTAGGGGGATGCTGGCTGCGCACTGGAGCTGGGGATGATGACACCCATCAGAAATGCATACACACTCACACAAGAATGCCATAATGAGGCACAAGCAGAAACAAGGATCATTATAGAGAGTGTGTTTGGGATGCTCAGGTCATGGTCCCTCTGCCTTGACATATCCGGTGGAGCCTTGCAGTACTCTCCAGCCACATGTGCACACATGTTCATAGTATGTGTCATGCTACACAATATGATCCTGCAGAAATAGGTGCAGCAAGAACAAAATGGGGAAGGGCCACACAGACCCCCACCATTGCCAAGGTCTCCACAGCCACAGAGGGACTCAGAGGAGGAACATCCTGAGCCTGCCACTGTAGGCAGATGGAGGCATTCCCAGTATGCCCTATATTTGGCAAAGAGGCACCATATAGCACATACACTGACACTGTAGGACCCAGGGGACTGATTTCTTTCTCTCTCTCTCTCTATCTCTGAATCACACACACAGTAAAATGGATGCCAGGCAACATACCACCTATACCCTACCATGTATAGGCAGTCTACTGTGTGCATCTGACATAGTCAGCCCTCAAGCACCGTCCTCACAACAGGCTCAGGCACAAAGGAAGTCAGTCTCCTTAAGAAAAGTAATGAATGGAGTGGAATGTTTTGATAGCATATCGATGGTATGGATTCAAGCGTGCAAGGGAACGGGGTGGCTTACTGGGATAGCAGCAGACAACTGACAGCTCTGTGGGACAGCAGGAAGTGTATTCCCAGTACTGGCCTACCCACACCATGCAGTACCACCCTAGTTGACAAATACCACTGCAGTATATGTGGTAAGCCAAATAACTAGGGGGGTCATAAGTTACATGCATGGATGTCAAAGTGTGAGTGCCATACACAACCCCAGACTCACCCAGCAGAGCAGCTGTAGAAAACCATACAGAAATGCCTGGCAAAGGCTGCCACATGGAGACATCCATGAAATCCCCACCCACAGACTTTTACACAGTGATATCACAGCAGGTCTGGCAGTGGCAGTATGGCTTTGAAAGGTAAGAAGTCTGAAACTACAAATGTCTATGCCAGAACAAGCTGACCTGTGGTTGATACTGTTATGCCTGTAGTCTGAAAGATAGGGAACACCACTATGCTAAATGGGACCAAAATGTTAAGCAAATATCAGCACAGTCTCTTCAAATGTGCATTGTGTAAAGATGTGTTACCCCCCCCATAGTCCCATAGAAATGCAGTAACATGTCCTTAGCCTTAAGCAGCATCCAGACATCAACTAAAGTGATGGCTCAACACAAACAAAAAGCAATTGCCAGTAACACCCACAGTCAACTTACTGGTGCCGTCCCAGGGTTGTCCATTGCTGGCAGCCTGGGAACATATGATCATCAGAATACTGCCTTGCTACAGATTGCCTGCATCTGTCCCACCTGGCCTACAGAACTGTGACAAATGCCCATGCCTCACTCAAAGTTCCCTGTTAGGGAGTGTCATGGGGTCCATAACACCATCATAGCACAATCTAAAAAAGGCAAAGAAAGGCCATGATGCTAACTGCCTGGAGAAAACCTGCCAGAAATATGGCCAAAGCCATGAATAATGTGGTGAAAAAGATCCAAAGAGAAGGACACATTTGAAATACTGCTTTCATAATGTAATAAAGTTGAAGGAATGATTTTAGTAGCATGGAATGTCTGGTGAGTATGAAGTCAGAAACTGCAATGTCAAATGTTAGTAATATCTGACTTCAAACCAAAGTGACTTGCAAAACACTATTCCTTGAAAACCACTCTCGCTTGCATAATTAACAAGATATATGAGTCATGAATGTGGACATTCTGTGATACTCTGTACAGTCGACAGGCAGGGCTAGGAGTCTAAACATGGAAATGCACTCACTGCAGGCAGTCCTAACCTTGAAAGATGGTGACATGTCTGCACCCACAGAACCCTGGCCCACAGCCAGGGGGAGTTACACACCCATACCTGATCAATCATCCTGTGCAACATCCTGACTCCAAAATGAGGTGGGCTGTACATGTATGTAAGACAAACACACACCTCCAGGCTGGTCAAACAGTCTGATACACACCAGACCCTCCAAATGCAGTCAACCTTTGAGCAGACCCCTATGCAAAGAACTGGTAGTTATAGGCAAACATATCTTACCTAGGACCCCCCATATCTTATCCCCTAGAAATCTCTCTAGAGTCTGCCTGTCACCCTGATCCTGTCTCACTTATATTACCCGATAAGAAATCCAAACACAAAAAAACAAACTAGAAAAAGAACTGAGACAAATGAACACGCCCTCACTGCACCACTTCTGTTAAAACAATCCAAATGGTATCGATATCCACCTTCAATGGACCAAGCAAAACATAAAAGTTTTAAAAAGTAAAGCCTTCAGTTTTAATTTCCACTTTTTGTCCTGCTCCTAGCAGGACTTCTTCAGACAAACAACAAGAATCAACAAATTTCCACTTTTTAAAATAAAATCACATTTCAATTACAGTTGAAGTCACATTTCAATTAAAATGCTTAGTTCCCTGTAACGAGATTTAAAAAAGGTCAACCCCCCAAAAATAAAAGACACAGCACATTTTGTACTTTCAATAGTATTTGACTTTGTAAACAAGTAAAACATGAAAGGAAGAAAGGAAAAATAGTAAAAACAAAAAGCAAAAGAAATAAATATTCCCTTCTATATTGACAAGTTACCAGCAGTACTGTTCAAACATACAAAAAGTGCAAAAACCTGACTGTGTGTTTGTTTACCTCCTTTTTTCACTTATTCCTGACATGTTGACTAAACTTACTTCTTCACCTAAAATGGCTCATCAGCAATCATTACTTATAAAGTTACCCTAAGCAACTTCTCCTATTTGTATGAATACTGAGAAACATCGCTCATACAGCTGCTTTATATACCAATACATAAAGGTTCCGTGACTCATGTCTGCATTTGAATCTGCATCTTTATATTTCCAGAACTCACCTTATGTTGCTACATATTAATGTGACCCAAAGTTGTTCAATGTATTTCACCTCGCTCTTGTTGCCACATTAAAGACACCGGTGTGGTGGAGATGAATCACTAAACATCCAAAAAAGCAACCCATACATTATGGAGAAAATAGTCACAATCACTTTATGACCCATTGTTCCCCAATTTTGATAGGCTGTCTCCAGATATCTTGCACCAACAGGTTGAGAGATATGGCTGTAGCTCAAAAGAAACTGGACTGGAGTGCAACAATATCTGGAATGGAGTCCCACGTGTGCTATAGAAGGTCACACTGGGCATGCTCATACACTTAGAGAAATGTCAGTAGGATCTATGAATGAACAGGACTTCCCCACACAGCGCACTTCCCATTGCCCTACATTAGCAGTCCTGAAGATGTCTGTCACCATAGAAGTACATTTTGTCAGGCCTCAGCTCTATAAGGTCTGTGGTGCATGTGATAACTGTGTAACACTTTAGTACAAATAACTTAGTTAGGTAGGAGTTCTCATCTCAGCCATTGTAAATGTCAAAGTAAGTGTGTGTTTACATGTTAAAGCTTTTGGGTCCATTCAAAGCCAGTACACTTCCCCTTTCCCTACTTTAGCAGTCCTGCTGATATCAGTCACCTTAGAAGTCCCTTTTGTCAAGCTTCAGTCCTTTAAGCTTTGTGGTGCATGCGATAACTGCATACACTATAGTACAAATAACTAGTTAGGTAGGTGTTCTAATCTCCGTCCTGGCAAATGTCAAACTGTGTGTGTGTTTACAAGTTAAAGCTTTTGGGTCCATTCCAAACCACTATTCTACCCCTTTCCCACTTTAGCAGTCCTGCAGATATCACTCACCTTAGAAGTCCCTTTCGTCAGTCCTCAACCCCATACGCTTTGTGACATGTCTGATAACTGTGTAACACTATAGTAAAAATAACTAGATAGGCAGGGGCCCTTATCCCAGTACTGGCAATTGTTTGTGTGAGAATCATATACTGTGTGGGTTATACCATTTTGAGTTGTGTACCACCCTATACACCTCCCCTTGCCCTAATTTAGTAGTCCTGTTGATGTTATTCACCTTAGAAGTACCTTTGGACTGCATGAAATTGTATAAGTTCCGTGGCACATCTGATAACTGCGTAACTCTATAGTAGACATCACTAGATATGTAGGAGTTCTAATCCCAATACTGGTGTGTGTGTGTATGTGTGTGTATGTGTGTGTGTGTGTGTGTGTGTGTGTGTGTGTGTGTGTGTGTGTGTGTGTGTGTGTGTGTGTGTGTGTGCATATGTGTTTTGTTGTGTACCATATCCATGGGGGGGGTGTTTTGCAAAATGTTTGCACCCAGTACTACACATCCAAATGTCCACTGTACAGGGCCCACTGTTGTCAACTATGGTAGTGGTAGCTGTGGACACTCTGCAGCCCTATAAGTTGTGTGCCATGTGAAATAACTGTGTAACAGTACAGACACAAAAACAAGATAGGCAGGTCTTCTAATCCTGTGATACCATTACCCACTCAGGAATCATAGACAAACACAGCCATCTAGGCATCAACCCTTATGTCACTAGCTGGGTTGCAAACTGGCTTATGCATAGGACCCACAGTGTGAAGGTAGCAGACGCCATGTCATACTGCCAACTAGTCATGAGTGGATTACCACAGGATCTGGTCATGAGTCCCCTCATGTTTGTCATGTATGCCTCTGACATCCAGAGCAATACAAAGGGACCCTGGCAGACAATTGCAAGGTGGGTGCTATGTGTACATCCCCAGTTCATGTTGACATCTTGCATAAAGGCCCCACTGAGACATCTGACTATTGTCAGAATACTGGCCTTAGGCTGAATGGAAAGAAATATGTCCCAATCCTGTGTGGAATCAAGGCAGTTACCATGAATTAACACATTGCTGGTAGTCCAGTGGACACAAAAGTCCTTATAAGAGGCTCAGGAACACAGGCTGACAGTGACATCTCTTATGGCCATCACATTTCTACTGTGGACAGAAATTACTTCTATGTGGCACATCTCATAAGTAAGGGTGTGTCATCCAGTAAGGAAGAGGTCAATGTCTCCCTCTACTCTCTCCTCATTGGCCAACCAACAAGTACAATGGCCAATTTGCCATGTAGCTCACTAGACACCTCAACAACTGTAGAGGCTGCAAGTGTACCTCACACATAGGACCCTAGCCCACAAACAACTGCCCTATATGGACAGAGTGCAATACCTCCAAGTAGTCTTGGCTACATCTTGGCTACTTACAGGCAATCCATGCTTGACTGAGAATGCCATGTCTGGCAAGCTTTGCTAGGAATGCCATATCTAGTGAATCTCTGATCTGTATGCACCACATGCCATGGATACCTCAACCTCATTACCACAATCAACAGAACATGCTGGGGGACAGGTACATAACCCAAGTGGACATGTAATTCAATATATGTCACAAACATGTCAGAGCACCTCACTGGCCCTCTTCAAGAGAAATATGGATGAGTAGATGGGGAATTTAACTGTCACCCTGGCCATCACTCAAGTGGCAATGGTCGATAGATGCACTGAGAAAAAAAATGTCAGGTCACATGATGCCCGGGTACTCCCATGGGCTAGGCTTGTCATGGATCCATGCCCACTAGCCTGGTACACTCCTATGAACACATGATCTTATGAATCTCAGTCCTGGCAAGTGTGTGTGTGTGTGTGTGTGTGTGTGTGTGTGTGTGTGTGTGTGTGTGTGTGTGTGTGTGTGTGTGTTTGTGCATGCGAGAGTGAGTGCAAGACCAGTATCCTGAGTGTGTGTTTGAGTGAGGAATATATCCATTGGGTGGCCAAGTATTACAATTGTAGGCCATCATACTCCCAGCACATGTCCTATGTACTACTGTATGAGGGCTACTTTTTCCATCCACCGTAGAGGTATCTGTACACACTCTGCAGACCTATAAGCCCTGTGCTGTGTGTAACAGCTATGTAACAGTATGGAATGAGCCTCTAGAGAGGCAGGGCTCTTAATCACAGTGCTGGCACACTTGTGTGTGTGCATTGGTATGTATTGCAGTGTTTGGGAGTGTGTACACTCATGCATGACATTAGTATGAGCTCTGTCACACCCACTACACCACCCATTACCATAACTTACAAGGGCACGTGATGTTACGCACTATACATGTACTTTGGAAACTCAACACACTATGAGCTCTGTGCCACTTGTGATAACTGCATAATACTGTACTACCACTAACTAGATGAGTAGGGATTTCAAACCCAACAATGACAATTGTGATCATGTGTGTGTGTGTGTGTGTGTGTGTGTGTGTGTGTGTGTGTGTGTGTGTGTGTGTGTGTGTGTGTGTGTGTGTGAGAGAGAGAGAGAGAGAGAGAGAGAGAGAGAGAGAGCAATATTCTCTGTGTGTTGGGTCAACACAATACCCTCTGGGTGTGTGGGATTGACAAATCTGAGGTGAGGTCCACCCATTACACTTACCATTGTCCACTGTACAAGAGCTGCTGATGTCAGCCACCATACACTTACCTGTATACACCCTTCAGCACTATAGGCTATATGGCACATGCAAAAACTGTTATACAGACTTGTTAATTGTGTACAGCTGTACCATGGATATGGCACACTTAATGTGTTACCACACTGCCATACTCCTTGTAGATAATGTCTGCAGGGCCACATCCTGCTGACACACAGACATCTAGAAGACAAACAGAATACATTATGGAGACCACATTCTGTCATAGTTAATAACAACAATAATGCATCATGGCTGGACAGCTACACATGCTGACATGTAGCCATTTAACATGTTGGCTAACAACACTTTACACTGCATTACATTGCTAAACTGTACTAAATTCACCCTGTGCATCAGACCCATATTAGCATATCCCTGCATCGCTGGTATGGATGACAGGGATGTGGCACAGGTATCATCATATGCACAAGGTGTGGTGTGGGTTTGCCAGAGGCCTAGGCTGGGTTATTTGGTTGATATCATGTGTGTGTGTGTGTGTGTGTGTGTGTGTGTGTGTGTGTGTGTGTGTGTCTGTGTGTGTGTGTTTGTGTGTGTGAGTGTGTGTGTGTGTGTGTGTGTGTGTGTTTGGGAGTTGTTCATTAAATGGGTCGTGCAGAGGTGGTGTGTGTAAGTCTGGAGGTGACCTGACTGTGATGGTGATGTGTGTGTATGGATGCACACAGTCACACCATGTGGCTGCCCTGCACAGGGGTATGTTGGACAGCTATGGACCATACATGGCAGGGTGTGCAGTTCATCATCTCTGGCCATGGACATGGGATCTGGGCCTGCCAAGGGACTCACTGGCATGACTAGGTACAAGGCCAGATGCAGTACTACTCCCCGATGGTGACTGCTGTCTGTTGGATCTGCATCCCTGTTGGGACCGACCAGGACCATGTGCTCATGGCCGGCTGCATTGTGGCATGGACAGCAACCCCCCTGCAGTCATGCTGCTGGTACTACCACTATGGAAGTGAGAATCTGCATGGCTACATGGACCCTCAACTCTTTGTGCTGCTGTCCTATATCCAAGTGGCCGACAGACAACTCCCACCACATGTTCTATCACAGACGTTCCACATTCAAGGATTGACATTCCACGGTCGAGGATTCCCACCATCTTGCCCAACCATCTATCCATGACATCAGCATAATAACGGTGAGCATCAACATGATCATGGAGGTTGTCACGCATAGCAGGAAAAGAGGGATTCAGGACCCTGAGAAGCGGACTTGTGTTACATTCACTACGTGCCTGTGCCTCCATGATGGTCCAAAACATGTGTCTGGTGTCACTTCCTGTGATACTTGTGAGAAGGGCATTATGGGCAGCAGTCCCACTTCGAGCACCCTGCCCGTCCACCTGTGTGGAACCTTGCCTGTTATCTGGCTATTGTTGGTGTCTACAGACACACTTGCCATAATCACCACACTTGCTTGTCCCATGCCACAACCCACCAACTGTCAATTATTTATGGCCACTGGTGATGGGGTATGTGTGGGCATTGTGACTCTCTGCAAGATGGGGTGGACAACAGTGGAATGCCAACCAATGGCACAGATTCAGCCCCTGGAAACAACACCTGTGCCTCACTATGGCTATCATCATTATTAGAGTCTGAGTAGACATTGACATCAGTCCCCAAGTGGGAGAGACCCCGACCCCCATTGCCACCTGTGAGGTGAAGACAATAAATGTAAATGAATACCTGTACATTATGGTTGGCTGCCATGCACACAGACATGCACACAGACATACACATAGACACTTACAGGTGAAGTGGCACAAAGCTATTACATAGACCTCACATTACCCAAAAGGTGACATGCATGACACACAGCCCTCATCATCATGCATTGCAGACATTCTTAATCCTTGTTATTAACAATATACATCTCTGGGATGCATGAGTACTGTTAGTAGGTGACATCCATTCCCCTCGCACATACCGCACCCATGTAAACATTATTGCTGTTCACCTGTATAGCACAGTGGCAACTACTGTAGACCATACCTCACAACTGTACAAATCATTGAAGAATGTGTAGATGCCTGGCACATATGTTTGCTCTGTTCCTCACCACCTCTATGTGTTTTTTTCTGAGACATAACTGGGATCATATGAGGACTGATGTCACTTATTAATGACATACATTTGATTTGCAGACCTCATCACCAGCAGTAAATGTATATTCAAACAAATCCTGTTACATCAACAACCTTCTAAGCTTAACATGGACATAAGTGTACACACCCCTGTTAACATGGCAGGCTCTTGTATCATATAAAATGAGACCACAATACTGTAATCAAAAAAACATTACCCACCATAAATGTGACATATGACCTGTGCAATCCAATCAAGAAACAAACAAATGTGTTTGTTGTGAAATATACTGAGTGAGATGTGTACGATACAGTTGTTGCATAGGTGTGGACACCCTTAAACCAATGCTTTTTTGAAACACCTGTTAAATGAACTACAGCAATCACTCTTCCTGGGAAGGGGAGTATCAGCATGGTACATCTTGACTTGGCATTACCTCGGCAGCCTTCCCTGCAAAGGTCCCCCAACTCTGTCAGCTGGCAAGGGCTGCTCATGTGCACAGATGTTGGAGGTCACACTGGTGTTTTACTATTGGTGTTAAGTCAGGTCTTTGTCTGGCCCAATGCATACCCTTGGTTGTATTTAGGTGGAGCCATTCTTAAGTAGCTTTGGATGTATGCTTCAGGTCATTGTCATACTGGAAGCTGAAACCCCTCTCCATCCTCAGCTGTCTTGCAGACGCTTGATGGCTTTGGTCCACACATGAGTGTTTTTCAACTGTTCATAATCCCCTCCACCATGCCTACAGGCCTAGTTCCAGCTAATAAACAGCAACCCTAAAGCAGGGCACTGCCACCTGAGAGCTTCAGCATGTGGATGGTGATCTTTAGGTGAAGTGAGGTGTTGCTTGTGCACCACATGTAGCTTTAGGGATAGTGGCTGTAAGTTTGAACCTTGGTCTTATTACACCATTACACATTCCAAAACATGCCTTTGGGATACTTGATGTTATGTTTTACTACACAGCCCTGTATGGTGTTTGGTGTGGGTAAATTCTTTTATCTACTGACCCTACCCCATAGGCCAGACTTATGCAGAATCCAGGCCAGTGTTGCCACATGTATTACACAACCAGTCCTTGCCACAGAGTCTTACAAGACCCTCGGTGTTGCTGCATGTCTCCTGGCAGCCTCCCTGACCAGTTCTCAACATGTCCTTCCATTTGTTTTTGAAGGACATCTGGTTCTTTTCAACAGCACTGTTGTCCCATATTTAATCTACCTTTTGATGACTGTATCCACTGTGTTCCAATGGGATATGCAATGCTATGTTAATGTTGTACCCTACTCCTGACTGATACCTTTCATATGTGAGATCCCTATGATGGTTTGTAAGATGTGTGCAAGCCATGGCTGCTTCTGGTACAGGCTACTAAGCAAATATCATGAATACACCGCTCTGACAGTGGACCGTTATTCGTTGTTACATTGAGTCCCTGTACTTGATGGCAGATGTGTACCCAAGCAGAGTGAATGTTGTCAGTACATCACAAGCTGCTCCTGAAATGTGTTATTTGGAGGGTGTGCACATATATGCATACAGCATATTATAAGATTTGTTCATAGATTCATAGGTAGGTACTAGGATATTGGCCAAAGGGCCTATATAAGCCTAACCAAAAAGGTTCCCTGGCTTTCACCACCCAAGAAAATTATTTTCCTGTGCTCCTGTTGAGCAGAGCTACAGAAGTGATCCCCCAGGGTGAATTTCCTATTTTGTCTTGAAGGGTGCTAAGATGAGCTCTGTTTGATATAGATGGATAGCTTGTTCCAGAGTATGGGAAGTCTCTGGGACAGGAATCTATCCCTCCAGCATGTTCTGTTTATTGTGGTGACCAGGTTTAAGTCCCTAGAACGTGTAGCTCAGAGGAATTGAGATTTCTTTAGGTGGAGCATTCCCAGCAGCTCTAGGTTGGACATAGCTTTGTATGTTAGGCAGAGATCACCTCGGAGTAGGCGATATGTAACAAGTAAAGCTGGAGTTTTTTGAGATGGTCAGTGTAGGGCAACTGTTTGAGGCCAGTAATCCTCTTTGTGAGGTATTTCTGTGGCCTTTTCAGTTGATGCAGATGTCTTGTGAGGTACATACCAAAAGGGGTGTTGTACTTTATAATGGGTCTAATGAGTGATGAGTAAAGGGGAACAACAACCTCTTTTTTCCTGGATGAGAACACTTTTGTGATGAGGTGTCCGCGGATGATGCAGATTTCCAGACCACTGTGGCAATGTGATTATCAAAGGAGAGACTACTGTCTACGTGGGTCCCAAGGTCTTTTATCACACTTTTGCTGTTAAGTAGACTGTCACCTATGTGGTAGTTCAGGGGCACAGAGTTTTTACCAAAGGGGATGACAATGCATTTTTTGTCATTGAGCTTGAGACCATGGCTGTGATACCAGGCATCTGTCTCAGTGAGGCCCTTTTGTAGGATGTCCACGTCATTTGGGGATTCGATTATGGCTCCTTGTTTGCAGTCATCTGCAAACTTCATTAGTCAGAGACATTCTGTTTTAGCCTGTACTTCAGAGAAGTAGATACCAAACAGGAGAGGACCAAGGACTGAACCCTGTGGTACTCCACTTGTCCTGGTTTGAGGTCAGATTTGGAGTCTGCAACTTTCACGGTGTGGGTTCTGTCAGTGAACCAGTTGGCAATCCATCTTGTGATGTAAAGATTTATACCCAGTTTAGTGAGTTTATCTATAATTCCAGAGTGGGTGATGGTGTCAAAAGCCTTGGCGAGGTCAAAACAGGCTATGTTAGCCTCCTTACCCTCGTCTATAGCTTTAGTGACTGCTTCAAAGAAATATATAAGGTTTAGGAGATATTATCTGCCTTTTACAAACCCGAACTGTCTGGGGTCCAGAATTTAGAGGTTACTAATGTCTTTGTTTATAAGTTCCATGATGATACATTCCATGGCTTTGCAGACCAGGCTTGTCAGACTTATAGGGCGATAGTTCTTGGGATCAGTGGTGGCTTCCCCTTTGTGGAGTTGGATAACTGCTGCTGTGCACCATTCAGTGGGCACAAAGCCTGAGGTGAGGCTATGACTGAACATGATACTTAGGTGGGGAGCCAGTTCATTCTAGAGTTCATGTAAAACCCAGCCTGGGATGTTATCCAATCCCATAGATGCTGTGTTCTTGGCTTTAGAGAGTGCAATTTTTATCTGCATAGTTGTGATTACAGGGACTCTGCATTCATCCAATATAGATATGGGCCCATTAGGGGTTGAGGGGGGGGTAAAGTTAGCACTTAAGCTATCCTCCAGGATGTTGGCAATATCAGTTGGTTCTGTAAATTTCGTGCCATTGTGCTGTGACTCAGATCAGATCTGGTTATTGCCATTGAGATTCTTGACATAGCTATAGAATGCTTTGTGGTTGTCCTTAGAATTAGTGGTGATTTTGTTTTTATAAGTAGCTTTGGAGGATTTTATGAGGGATCTCAGCTTCTTGCTGAGGCTGACTAGGGAACTCCTCCAGTCATGGGAATTTACTCTGTTTTGCAACAGCTTCTTTCGTCTGTTGTAGAGTTTGTTTGTGGCTGGGGATCACCAAATTTGCTTCCTTTTTTTGGAGGATAGCATCTTAGTTCTGTTAGGGATAGCTCCATCCATGCACTCGTGTAAGTGCTTATAGAGTGCATTTGTGTAGGATTTGGCAGTAGTGACTGTATTGTCCACCTAGCATAGGTGTCGTGAAGTTTGATCCAGGGCATTGAAATTTACGAATTCCAGAAAATATTGAGCGAAGGAGTTGGTACATGAGTAGTTTTCCCAGTTAATGGTGGGATAGTTGAAATCACCCATTATTAGGGTGTTTGGTTGGACCTTAATATTTTCCAGTATATCAAGAAAGGAGGAGTGGGAATCCTGGGGCGTGGTGGGGGATCTGTGGCAGGCTAAAATTTGGATTGCAGTTTTAACCAGAGTTAGTTGCACTTGGATTACCTCTGGATGCATTATGCTGAGCAAATAGCCTGGAGGTGTGGATATCCTTAATGAATATGGACACACCTCTGCCTTTAGTGTTTCGATCCAGGTTAGATGGCCGAAAGGTGTGGTATGAATTATAGCCTGGTAATGCAGGGGTGCTCTCTGGAGCCTTGAACAAGGTCTCAGTCACTGCATAGCTATCAATGTTTTCCATTTTAAGGAGTGCCTCGAGTGAGTGCATTTTGAGGTTTAGACTTCTAGAATTGAGTAGCATTACCCTTAGTTTTTGCTTGCCTGCACATGTTACGGTGGCAAATTTCTCATTTGAACCTTGCCTAAAAATGGCACTATAGGGGTGGCAAGAGCCTTGGCCAGTATCCAGAATCCCAGGGTGACAGGTGCATACCATCTCTGGCAAAGCATCATGGTCGGACGACCATGTCATCCAAGGCAGACAGATACTGGATCCCCTTCAAATGACACCAGAAGCTTAGCCAATTGTTGAAGTCAATCATTTTGTCCTTGTACTGTGGTATCACTCTTGGCGATGGCAGGATGCTACTCAGGACTAGGGTCATACTTGCCTGTGCTACCAGATTGGAGAGCTCTTCCATGTCTCTTTTCATGTAGTCCAGGGAGGTACGTCTCATGTCATTCACACCAACATGGACAATGACAGAGTGAGTGTGTTATGTGGTGGATCCTAGCACCCAACAGGCAACTGACAGTAACTTTCTCCTTGTTTAGCCTGGTGAGAGGGACATCTGTTTGCCTGACTATAGAGTCACTAGTGTGTTGGGCACTTTATTTTGCCTTATGGGTAATGGTTGAGTGGCATACTGAGTTTGCGGGCTATGTGTCCTTTGGATTGTGTTGCAGGGTGGAAGTTGCTTACATTTATGCTTTGAGGGCCTCTGTTGCTTGGGCAGAATATTACTGAGAGCCTCCGTGAATGTTTTTGTGTTTCTATGTGTGGGTTTTGCTGGCATAGGATTAGTGGGTCTATGTGTTGAATGTGGTGTGGTACAACTGTTTTCTTCTCCTCTTGACAATCTAGTCCAGTCTTGATTGGAGAGAGCTTTGCCTCCAGTTTGTCTATATAAGTGCATCTCTCAAAGGTTGTAGTGTTGGGTGGTAGGAAAGAGGGTTGTCTGTGTACATGAGGCAATTGCTACATTGCCCCAAGATGCCCAGATTCATCAGGTAGACAGGAGAAAACACTGGGAGCTGACCCCTGGACATGCCTGAGTAGGTACTAAAAATCTGTTTTCCTCTAGATGTACAAAAACTGTTTTCCTCTAAACTAATGAGGACGGTTGAGTGCAGTAGTAATTTGTAACTTATTTTAGTGCTACAACAAGTTCTGAACAAGTGATGAGCTCAAATGAGCAGGTTTGAGTACTAAAAACTAAAATCTGGCTAGTTCTAAGGGAAAAATTGAAGAGCAGACTTTATGGCACCAGGAATAGTTTAACCCTAGCTAAATAGCGCTGCTTGATGTGCAAAATCACACAAACCCATGAAAACACATTTTTTTAAGTCAGAAAGTTGAAAGTGATAGGAATCACCTCAAAACAGCCAATAAGCTACAATTTCAGAGCTGGTAAGCACTCCTCTTGAGACAGATAGGCTGCTCAATGCTTACCACTGCCACTGATAAGAAGAAAGCCTTCCCTCTACCACAGCAACATCTGGACAACTCAGAAACACAAGATAAAGTCCTGAAACCAGCAAATCTGGGATACGGACTATTCTAGTATAGGAAAAGGTGGGAAATGAGAAAAGTAGATAGTATTTTTTATGTATACCCCATATTTGGTGGCCTAACGTATTGTTCAGTTTCACAAGTTAATTGTTCATGTTATGATTGTTTTACAGGTTGGAAAAGGTGTGGAATGTAATATTGTGGTCTCTCATTGTATATATCAGAAACACTTTGCATCTTGACAGGGGTGTGTACACTGTGGTATCCACTGTATAGGATTAATGTGTCATACATGTCGCTACCATGGCCCATTTGTCTCCCCAGTTTGTTGGTCTCTGTCCAGACATCTTGCACTGACAGGTTGTGAGGTACGCTGCAGGAATGTCACATTACCCTTCAGATAGGTCCACATGGTGACCACTGTGATGCACTACAGTCAACGCCACCACAGGTGAACATGGACCTCAAGCAATATGTCTTGGTGTGCATTGGAAAAGCACAACAAAACAATTACATACTCACCAGCTATAGGCTGCTGTCCCACTTGTAGACCAGAGTGAGCTAAATAGGTGTGGGAGAGAGGTACTATCATCAGACTCACATGTGGCCTTGGTACGGGGGAAGCAGCATTTCTGCACATTAGCAGTACAACCCCCAATACTATGAAATATGCTGCCCATCACCATAGATGTGCACTTATGTGCATTACCAAACCCCATCCACAACTACTATCTTATCTAACATATGCATGTAGATACTCTACAGATACAACTTCATATGCTACAGTACTCTATTAATTTGCACTAGGGCCTTACCTGCACGGTCCTCATCCATTATGTGGGGGGCACCCACATTCACAATGCTGGATTTGACATGATGTTGTCTGCTTGCAGTGGGTGCCCCAAGGTTGGCAAGGAGCAACTCAGTGGGTGCCAGTGGGACCTGCATGGATGGGCCCCCACTTGTGCCTGAGCTTTCTCTAGCTATGGCAGAAGCTGTTTGCCGGACATTACATATGAGGTCGGTTGCATGATGCTGGACCTGCTCATGGGTTCTTGTGTGCAGGCTGACATCATTTACTCTGTGGATTAGGGCATTCTACAGGGCTGTACATTCCCGCAGATGTTCCTGCCCATGGCCAAGTATGACAGCATAGTTATGGACTATGCATTCCAGAATTTCAGCTGTTTCAGCCTCTGAGTAGGGTGGGAATCTTGGGTGCTCCATCCCACCTGGAAGGCATAAACAGTGAAACACATCATAGCACCTCATACAGTTGTCAACAGTATGGACAGAAATTGCACATCAAAAGTGGATATTTGTTGACAACACTCACAACTACACCATACCCCTGTAATCTATCAGCACAATATTAGTTGGCATTCCGCTACTGACCCTGATGTGTCATATTCCCCCCAATGACAGACAGTTAATTGCATAAACCTCATTTCCCCATTCATGTCTGTGTAGAGGGATGACAGTGGCCATCTTTCATGTGGATGGGGTGTGGATGTCGCTGAGGCTGTGTTTGACTACAGTGTGTAATGGAACTGTGAGCACATACCTGAGTTCATGTAGGATGCAGATAGAAATGTTATCAGACCCCATGGAGACTTGCTGTTGTTGCCTTTCAGTAGGCAATATGTACCTGCTCACCATTGACGAGGGGAGGGGTGTGGTTGATGTGCATATCTCCCTATATGGATGGGGGGACAGGGGGGGGATGTTCATACCTATCCTGTCTGATGCAGGTTGCCTATAGCCATGGCATGTGTGTATGAGGTGTGATTTACCACCAGTAGAGGGTGAATTGTGTTGTTCCTCTGAGACTGACAACATATGTGGAGACAACCTTGTGACTGGCCTTAGCAGTGTGGATATGTCTGATTTGTAGTCATAGTTAACCTTAGAGGGAGTCAACTGTGACCTTACATACTTGTTCATATAGAGGTGGACATGCTTCCAAGTTGCTGGCTGCACCTATGTGGCCCTGTATAGCCAATATAGCAACCTATCATGTGGTTTGTGTATTGCTGCTGTCCACCAAAGGGGATTACTCTACCTTGGTGGAGGTGAGTTTTACAGGTCAGGTATTGCTGAGTCCATACAGTTACAGTGGATATATAAGTGTACACACCCCTGCTTCAATGCCCGATTTTTGTGCTATCATAATATAACACCACAATAACTCATTTCAGCACAGTTCCCACCTTTAATGTGACCTATTGCCTATACAATCCCATTGAAAACATAACAATCTGTTATGGGAAAACATATCCAAATTAAAATCAGTACAATAAGCTGGTTGCACACCCTCAAACAGATACTTTGCTGAAGAACCTGTTGAGATTATGACAGCATTCAGTCATCTTAGGTCAGAGCCTATCATCATAGCAGATCTTTGCTTGGTAATAGTTGGCCAGTCTTCCTTGCAACATTGCTACAAATATGTCAATTTGTGAGAGCATCTCTTGTGTACAGCCCTATTCAGGACAACCCACAGATTTTCTACTGGATGTAGGTCTGGCCACTGGCTGGTACATTCCCAAACTGTAATTTTCATTTGGTGAAGCCATTCTTTTGTCGATTTGGATGTATGCTTGGGGTCATTGTCATGATGACTAAAATCCCTCTTCATCTTTCTAGAAGATGACTGAAGGTTTGGGGACAAAAATGATTGGCATTTGGAGCTGTTCATAATTCCCTCCACCTTGACTAGAGGCCCAGTTACAGCTTATGTAAAACAACTGCACAGCATGATACTGCCACCACAATGCTTCACTGGGTGGATGGTGTTCTTTTGGTGATGCAAAGTGTTGTCTTGGGCCAAACATACTTCTTGGAGTTGTGGGCCAAAGGTTCAACCTTGGTGTCATCGGACCATGACACATTGTCCAACATGCTTTTGGGAGACTTGATGTACTGTTTGGCAATGTTTGTCCAGCCCTGGATGTTTTTTGGGCTAAGAAAAGGCTTCCATCTAAGGGCAGACATATTGGGAATACAGAAGATTATTGTCACATGTGGTACACACCCAGCACTTTTCAGGCATTCCTGCAAAACGTTCAGTGTTACTGTAGGTCTCCTGGCAGCCTCCATGGCCAGTTGTCATCTTGTCATTTCATCCATTTTGGATGGCCGTCCAGGTGTTTGCAGTGTCACTGTTGTCCCATATCTTCTCCATTGTCTGATGACTGCACTGTATTCCACGGTATATCCAATGTTGTGGATACTTTCTACTCTTCTTCTGACTGATAACTTTCCACAATGTGATCCTGTTGATGCTTTCTAAGCTTTCTGCAAAACATTTTTTGGCTATAGCAGGCAACTGGGTAAATGTCAAATAAATCCTACTAGGACAGTTGAACATTATCTGGGGTTAATCAGAGTCTCATTAATTGACGGCATGCGTGTACCCAAAAAGGGAATGTTGTGATTACTACAAGAGGTGCATCAGCCAAGTAGTGGTTTATGTATGTGCACATGTATGCAACCAGCTTATGGTAAGTTTTTTATGTTTTATATTTTCTCACCTAACAGATTTGTTTGTTTTTCAATAGAATTGTGCAGGTTATGGGTCACATTCAAGGTTGGAAATGTTTTGAAATGATTTTCTGTGGTCTCCTTTTTGTATAGTACACAAACCTTGCATTTCAACAGGGGTGTGTACACTCTTGATATCCATTGTATGTAGGTGTTCATATGGCTGTTTGTCTGCGGCATGGATAGAGGGTAATAACACAGTTGCACACTTCTCTGATTACAACCTGATAATCATGCCTATTGTACTACTCATATCATTGTCATGGCAATCAAATAACAGTACCTGTAAATATTTATGTCTGTTGTATGCACCAAAACTGCTATTACACATGTACAACATGTGAGACGTACCTCCCTGGACTACATGAAAAGAGACATAGAGGAGCTCTCTAAGCATGTAGCCCAGGCCGGTATGACCCTGACCTTGAGTAGCATCTTACCCTCACCAAGAATGATGCCACAATATGAAGACAAGATGATCAATTTCAACAATTGGCTTAAGTATTGGTGTCATTCAAAGGGGATCCAATGTCTGTCAGCCTGGGATGACATACTCGACAAGCCACGATGCTTCACTAGGGACGGCTTGCACCTATCACCCGTGGGCTTTCGGACGGCTTGCACCTATCACCCGTGGGCTTTTGGATATTGGCAAAGGCTCTTGCTACCCCCATAGTGCCTTTTTTAGGCAAGGCTCAAAAGACAAACCCACCTCCATAGGTATCACAAGGGATAAGAAACTAAGAGTAATGCTACTCAACGCCAGAAGTCTAAACCTCAAGATGCATGCACTCGAAACTCTCCTTAGCATGGAGAACATCGATATCTGTGCAGTAACAGAAACCTGGTTCAAGGCTCCTGAGAGCAACCCAGCACTACCAGGTTATACCTCATACCATGCTTTTCGGCCCCAAAACTTGGACCGAACCACAAAAGGAGGGGGAGTATCAATATTCGTCAAAGATACCTACACCTCCAGGTTGGTGGCACAGAACGAAGCATCAGAGACTATCCATGTGCAACTAACAGTGGGTAAAACTGCCTTCCAGTTTATTGCCTGCTACAGACCACCCTCCCAAACCCAGGAACTCCAATCAGCCTTCCTGAGAACACTGGAAGATATGAAGGTCTCTCCAAACACCATTATATTGGGCGACTTCAACTACCCAGACATAGACTGGGAGCATTACTCTAGCTCCAACACCCTAGCCCAAAGGTTCCTAGAATTTATAAACTCAAATGCTATGGAACAACTTGTTACCACTCCCACAAGAGGGGAAAACATACTAGACCTGACCATCACCAACATGGGGACTCTATGCTCCAGACCGGAAGTGTATCCCTCACTGGTAAGATCAGACCATAAACTAATCTCACTGGATATTCACATCCCGACCCCACCCCCGCCCAGAAAACCACAGTGAAAAACTTCTCTAAAGCAAATTTCACACTCCTCAAAACCGAGGTGGAATCCTTCAAAGCCCCTGGGCCTGTGGAAAATACAGCCCAGACCACAGAATCCTTTATAAACGCATTCTAGGAACACTTCAGGAATGCATGGATCATGCAATCCCAAATAAAACCAAGACCCAATCCTCCAAAGGCAGACGTCCTGTCTGGTGGACCCCAGCCATAAACAAACTATACAATAGAAGGAGGAAGCTACTACATGATAGAGCAAAATCCCAAAAAGGGAAGGCATTTCTGATCAGTATTAGCAAAAAAACTACAGGCACTCATAAAATCATCTAAGGCCAGCTTCGAGAGAAAAATTGCACAGGACACTAAGGATAATCACAAGGCTTTCTTTAGTTATGTTAGGAACCTGGGGGGGAATTCCCAGATATGCTCAGAATTAGTCCAAAATGACAAAAATACACTGAACCCACAGACATTGCCAACATCCTAGCTGACAGGTTCAGCGCAAACTTCTCCCCTCCCTCCCCACCAAAAGGGCAAATATCTATCCCAGCAGAGTGCTGCCCCCCTGATATCTCAGATGCTCAGGTAAGAGACACCCTCTCCAAAGCAAAAAACACAGCATCAATGGGACCAGACGGTGTCCCGGGCTGCGTTCTACATGAACTCCAAGAAGAGCTAAACCCAAACATAAAACTACTGTTCAATCTCAGCCTTACTACAGGATATGTACCCAAAGAGTGGCGTACAGCAACGGTGGTCCCTCTCCACAAAGGTGTTGCCTCAACGGATCCTGGAAACTATTGCCCCATAAGCCTGACTAGCTTGGTCTGCAAAGCTATGGAAAGGATCATCACGGACCTTATAAATAAAGATATTGGGGACCTACAGACACTGGATCCTACCCAGTTCGGCTTTGTTAAGGGCAGATCCTGCCTTTAAACCTGGCCAATTTCTTTGAAACAGTCACCAAGGCCATTGACGAGGGGAAGGTGGTCCACACAGCCTACCTGGACCTCGCAAAAGCCTTCGATACAATACCCCACTCGAGCATTATAGATAAGCTCACCAGCTTAAATATAAACCCCTTTGTCACTAGATGGGTTGAAAACTGGCTCAAGGACAGAACCCAAATAGTTAGAATTGCTGGAGCCATGTCAGACTCCAAACCAGTTACAAGTGGTGTCCCACAAGTCTCAGTCCTGGGACCTCTCTTGTTCAGTATATATTTCTCAGAGGTACAGGCCAACACAGAAGGACTGTGGCTGACCAAGTTCACAGATGACTGCAAACTGGGCGCCATAATCGACTCTCCAGATGACACAAGCATCCTCCAAAAGGGCCTCATAGAAACAGACAACTGGTGCCAGAGCCATGGCCTCAAGCTAAACGCCAAAAAGTGTAGAGTCATCCCCTTTGGCAAAAACAAATTGCCCACAAATTACCACATAAGTGGTAATCCATTAAGTACAGAAGAAGTAATTAGGGACTTAGGGAACCCAAGTTGATAGCAATCTCTCATTTGAAAACCACGTTGCCAAAGTGGTTAGAAAAACATTTTATATAGCCCACCTAATCATGAAGGGATTTACATCTAGATCAGGGAAGGTCATCGTGCCTCTTTACTCATACCTCATCAGGCCCATAAATGAGTACAATGCCCCTTTTGGGATGTACCTTACCAGACACCTGCAGCAACTGGAAAGACCCCAAAAGTACCTCAACAAGAGGATCAAAGGGCTCAAACAGATGCCATATGCTGCCCAGTTAAAGAAACTCCAGCTCTACTCAGTGGCATACCGCCTGCTCAGAGGCGATCTGTGCCTGACATATAAAGCCATGTCCAACCCGGAATTAATGGACATGCTGCACCTCAGAAAATCCAAATCCCATTGAGCTAGGCACGCGAGAGACTTGAACCTCAGCACTGAAATAAATAGGACATGCTGGAGGGACAGATTCATAACCCAGAGGTTCCCTTCACTCTGGAATAAAATCCAAGTCCAGGTTAGGCAGAGTCCCTCATTGACTCTCTTAAAGAGGAATCTTGATGAGTGGATGGGGGATCGTAGGTTTACCCCGGGTATCACTTCTGTGTCACTGTTTTCAGAGGCACAGTATACTAACCTCAAAAAAGGGCATAGCAAAATTAATTTAAAATGGGTGGCGAAAGCCAAACACACTCTGGCTAGGCTTATAAATGGTCTAGGACAGATAGCCTAGTATGAAGCTATGAACCTATGAACCTATGCACAGCTTATTTACATACATGGGGAAGTAAGTTGATTGCACAGCAGCCTTTGCTATCACAGTGCTAACCTGGAGGATGTCCCACATTCATAACTAGGCTATTATGTTACAATGTCACTGTTAACAGACTTGACAATGGTTTGCCTAACATAACACAACTCTATGTGTAAGTGACTACAGATATCAGGCACACATGTGCTTATAACACTGTACAGTTGAATGGTATGAACTCACTAAACTCACTATATCACATGCATTTCAACATACACTTCTGCAACAGTACTTTGCAATGCACATGCTCTGTACAGGTCACTTAGATTTACAAGACAAAGATGTGTATAATAGTTATATTCACAGGTAACATATGGATATGTACAATATTCCAGTAGCTGGCCTAGCATTGGCACAGTCAGTGGTGTTTGACAGACACTCCAGTAGTTGTCAAATGTCTGCTGTCCTTTCCTCAGGTGAGTCAGGGGCCTGAGCTGTGATCTATGTCAGTGCAGACAGAACCACATGCTATGGCCATTGGTGCTATTCAGCAGTACATCAGTACAGCAAGTCTTGTTGAAACATATTCTTTCAAACTCCTATTCTCCATTATTACAGACTACCTACTGCATTCAATTACATGCTTACCTGTTTCACATACCTTTTTTTTGGTAAGTAGTTTGGTAGTTTGGCGATATTCTCTTTCTGTGACTTGCAGTCAGTCAGTTTTGTTAAGTTGTACTCCTGTCCATGACAGAGATGATTTGAATAGGTGGCAGCTTGACTTTTATAGGTGATGCTCATGGCCATGTGATGGCGTGTGCACCAGTCTGCTCCCCCAGATGCTAATTTCATGCAGAGCAGCTGTGTATTTATTCCAATAGCCAATGTCAGGGTAATACATTCCTTTAACTGAGTACTTCATTTGGGCGTTGGCCCTTGACCTTCTCTGTGAGGAAGACATCCTGGCAGTATGTGAGCTAATACCTCTTACAATAAGACTTGTGGAGACAAGCAAAATAAATGGTGGAGAAAGTTCGAGACTTAGGGGCAAAATGTGAGTGTTGCTGTTATATGGCTTGAATACTGCTAGTTTCACAGGGTTTGTCTGAACATGCTACTTCTGCATGGGTTTCAGTCTGACAAAGTTCTGTGCCTGCATAGCTCTCAGCTGTAGGGCTATTCACATAATGGCCAGAAGTTTGTCTGTTATGTTTGGTCTGTTTCCCAGACAGGTGTTGTCCGTGGCAAATCAGTAGCATACTCTGGGGATTGCAATCAGTAAATGCTAACATCCATTTGTGTTTCTGCCTTCATATCCCTCAGAAAAGATATATTACAACAAACCCTGTGACACCACTAACTTTCTCAGCAATATTCCAAGTATGGACATGTTTTTGGGCCTATGTTCCCAATTACGTCAGGCTTTGTCCAGATGTCATGCAGTAAGAGGTTGATAGGTATGGTCTATTATTATTTAGCACTGCCATTCCTGCTGAGGGCAAAGGTTGGACAACATGTGGAACTCTGTACATTCAAGAGGTCAGTGCATAGAGAATGCTCTTAGATGCCTTTGTAGCATATTTTAGGTAGGGGAGAGTAAGAAGTGTTTTAAAACTAGGCTGTTAGAACATGCGAGAGATATTACTGATAAGAAAGAAGACTGTTCTATAGCTGTGCATTTTTATAAATCTCACCATGGGGACAGCAATGGATTATAAGGTACTGTTTCTGAAAATGTCTGTTTTTCATTTTGATCAAACAGTCCTCAAAAAAACAATTGTTATGTACAGAATCAATTTATATTTATAAATGTGATACTTTATCCCCTAGGGGGTTAAATGAGGAGTATAATTGGAGGCTTTGTATTTAAATATGTAATTATAAGTGTTAATTGCTTCTTTTATGTAAGGGAAGTATTTATTGTAATGTTGTACTCCTTGAAGGCTTTGGCCAAGACAGAGAGTATAATAAATGTGTGTAAATTACAGGCTGGTTGTATTTCTCTTTACTATCTTCAGTCATGTTAGTTTATTTGCTAGGAGGTCGTTGTATGTATGGCCATTGCATATGGCCTATCATGTTCTTGTAGCAGCGTACTGCTTACATATTATTTGGACTGGGGGGGCAGATATCAGTGGCATGGGTCCCTTTTGCATCCAGCTGTGCATGCTTCCCCAGTTATGGGTGGTCTATCAGCAGCATATGTTTCTACAGGGATTTTGAGACATGTATGCTTATATATATATATATATATATATATATATATATATATATATATATATATATATATATATATATATATATATATATATATATTATATTATATATACTTTTATACATATATAAATAAATAAATAAATATATATATATATATATATATATATATATATATATATATATATATATATATATATATATATATATATATATATATATATATATATATATATATATAGTTATACATACACACACACACACACACACACACACACACATGTGTATATATATATATATATATATATATATATATATATATATGTATATACACCTCAGTATTTATTGGTACATATCTACATATTGTTATACATATATATGTATCACCATACATATATATCTCTCTCTATATGTATATGTTTCTTTTCATACATATATTTATAGATACCAATCACTACTGATTGCACAGTATCTTTTCCCAATTGTAAAGTGGCTGTAATGCATGGAATGCTTGAAAAAGCATCAGTCATTTCTGTAGCTTTGAAGGCTTAGTGGTAAATTGCCTTGGCTATAGTGTATAGGGTCCTGGATTCAATACCTGTAAAGGTTGTTTAATTTTTTTCTGGGCAGAACAGAGTCTGATGGAAACAGAAACATTAAAGCAGTTTTAAGTAGTTGTAAGCGGGTTTGCATGGGTTTGTGTGATGGTAAGAGGTGCTAACATATGGTTAAACCAATAGGCCCTTAGCCAGTGTACACTTTGCTTAAAAACGCTTACCAGTGTGCAAATCTACTCAACTGAGCTAATTGCATTTACATTTGAGCAATACTTAAACCTGCTAAGCATAGCTCAGCCCTGGTAACCATTGATCACATTCCAGTCTTATCAAATTGCAGAGTAATGACATCATTTAGTAAGTATATTTAATTTCCTTTACAGAACATACTTCTATGTGCTGTCATTACAGTAGCAAGGGGTGTGACTATACTGTATGGGACACTTGTGTATACGTGGGTAGTATCACATGTTATATGCACTCACACTTGCATGTTACACCAGCTACAGTACACTGGTTGCCATAAAAAATTTAACACATATTGAATTATTGAAATAGTACTTTTAACACTGCTTTTCCATGTAAAATTTGGTACTCGAACCATGCACCCCTGCATGCAAAGCTGAGACTCTGAATACTACACTATCTTGTTCTTGGGGTTTGAGCTATATGTTTTGATGGCCCTATTGGATATTAATATCATATTATTATATTAACTGTAGAATATTGTGTTTTTTGGCCATGTCTTTGAGGACTGCTGTCATGTAGTAATGGCATACATTTCAGTTTCAGACTTCTATCCTTCAGAACATTCATCCTAATGCATAACTTGTTTGCTATCTACTTTCTCTGTCTGTCCTCTGTGCAGATGGGATGACACCGGTGCTCAGGCTGTGGTAGGCTACACTGCTGAATGGGTATAAAAACCCATGCCTGTGTTCATGCAGGATGTGTTCATGCAGGATGCAGCCAGAAAGGGTATCAGGACTATGGAGACCTCCATGTGTTGTCTTTGAGAGGGCATTACAGACCTGTGGGAGCGACATTACAGAGGTGGTGGCCTACAGATTCACAGACAGTAGGTGGGAATACTTCACAGGACAGGACATTTGGAAACAATCCAACAACATTGTGGACATATCTCCAGAATTGTCAACAGATTCTGTGTCATCAGTGCTGTTATACACGTGGTGGGTTGATAGATTGACAGGGTTTGTATGGACATGCATTTACAGAGTGACTTCATGTCTGACAGTGATATGTCTCTGACATACCTCTTCACTGGCATGCTGTCCACAGACTGGCCACATGTTTGCCTGCTATATTTTGTCTGTTCCCTAGACAGTTGTTGTCCTTGAAAAATCAGTCGGGGACTCTGGGAATGCAGTCAGTAAATACTTACATCCACTGATATTACTGACTTCATATATCTCATAAAGGATATGTCACAACAAACCCTGTTACATCAGCAGCTGTTATGACAGCAATATGTCAATTCTACACCTGTGTTTGTGTCTCTGTCCCCAAATGATGTCAGGTATTGTCTAGATGTCATGCACTATGAGGCTCAGAAGTATTTAGTATAATTATTTTCTGCCTTCTTTCCTGCTACCATACCAGTGATGAATGTCATAGACCCACTGACATGTTACAGGGAAGAGGCCATAGATATGATTCCTGATCCTGTATATTCTGAGGTGAACTGTGCATTTGAGAGGTCTGTGTATGTCCGGCCATTATTAACAGACTGTCAGGATTCTGTAGACATGTCATGTGTACATGTTATTTGGGCTGTGTATGGTGGGGGGTAGATGTAAGTGTTATGGCTCCCTTTTTATCTGACTGTGCATGCTGCTCCAGTTTCACCTGTTCTATTGGCTGTATGTGTTTGTAGGGGCAGACTGAGACATGTCCTTTCCCATGGTCAGGATTCAGACTACGCTGTGAATTGGCCCAGTATATGGAGGGGTAGTATGTGAGTGGCAAACAATTATGTATTTGTTCACACAGTCCATATATTCTACTGTTCACTTGACTTACTGGTATGTGACTGTGACTCTGGTGAAATTGGTTGTGGGTATGCACTTTCACACTGGTGTCTGTTTTTCAGTGCTGTTACATCCCTGTAGTGCATGATATATTTGCAAATAAATGTGTAATTCCCCATAGCGGATTTGATATTTCAATTACTTGCATTATTTCAGTGAATATATGTTACAGCAGACAGGAGGGTGTTACTGCAGCAACTGTGTCAGCTTATCTATGCCACCATTTCAGATATGTCCCCATTTTCATAGCTTCCACCTACCACTTTGTCAGCCTTGGTTCAAATTCATTGCAGTAAGGGGTTCTGGGCATACCTGTCACCTGGGTGGATTGTTTCAGGATGTCCAGGTTTATTCCTCAAATTTCTGGTCTGTTTTACAGATTAGTCTCATTTTTCTGGTAAATCACTGTGATGCTATGGGGATTTTTGTCAGTAAATGATGACATACATTTCATTTTCACACTTCACAGCCATCAGAATATGTATGCGGAAACAAACGGTGTTACTCTGGCAACTTTCTACATTTATAAGGGCAATAGTTAAAAGAGGTCCCTAGTTTGGCCCCATTGTCCCTCATTCTGACAGCCTTTTGACAGATTTGTTGCACTAACAGGTTGAGAGGTATGATTCTGAGATACAAATCTACTAGATGTTCTGAGCACATATATGTATATATCTATATATGTATATATATAGATATATATTTGCATGTATATATATATATATATATATATATATATATATATATATATATATATATATATATATATATATATGTAGGGTCATAGGTTCATAGGTGTATACTCGGCTAATGGGCCTGAAGCTTTAGAAGCCTAGCCTATAGGATTACCCTGGCATCGTGCCACCCGACCTTAGCTCACAGTGCCTATGTCGAGTAGAGTCATTGGAGTGATTGCCAAGGTGGATTTTCTATTCCAATCCACTCATCAGAATTTCTCTTGAAGAGGGCCAGTACGGTGCTCTGCTTGACATGTATGGCAAGTGTATTCCATAGCATGAGCACTCTCTGGTTATAAGCCTATCCTCCAGCATGTTGTATTGATTGTGGTAATGAAGTTGAGGTCTGTGGAGTGTGTGGTGCAGAGGGATTGGAATTTCTCTAGCTGTAGCATTTCTAACAGAAATGGTTCAGACATGGCTTTGTAAGTCAAGCAGAGATCACCTATAAGTAGGCAATATGAGACAGAGAATAGCTGGAGTTTTTGGAATCTGTCCATATAGGACAAGTGTTTAAGGCCTAGGATCATGTTTGTGAGGTACTTTTGCAGCCTCTCCAGTTGTTGCAGGTGTCTAGTGAGGTACATGCCAAACTGAGCATTGCACTTAATGATTGGCCTAATGAGGGAAGAGTAGAGGGAGGCAATGACTTCTTTCTTCCTGGATGCAAAAGCCTTAGTAAAGAGATGTGCCACATAGAAGGACTTTCTGACCAAAGTGGCAATGTGGTGGGCAAAGAAGAGGTTGCTGTCAACCTGTGTTCCCAGATCTTTTATAACACCTTCTGCGTTCAGGGGACTACCATCGCTGTGGTACATCATGGGAACCAAGTTTTTCCCAAAGGCGATGGTGACACATTTTTGGTCATTGAGCTTAAGGCCATGATTGTGACACCTGGCAGACCTGTAGATGAAATTGTTAACACTACCTGTCTGTTTCTACACATATTCACATATTCCTGGGTGAAAATATGCATACAGCTCACTACGACTCCCGGGATTCGAACCATGCCTGTTTGTTCATAAAATAGAATAAAGTTTGTGCTTCATCACAATGAGCTATTGAGAAACTTCTGTCTTTTTTATGACTGTCTTCTGACTAATACTTTCTTGGTTGTATAATCTGAACTTGTAATTGTGTCATTCATGCATGGCAGATAGTTCTTATATTGTGTATTCATACTTTGACATAGCACAGTCTGGAAAACACTGGTTAACACAACATTACTATTCAGGTATCAGAACTTGGTGCATGGAACATTTCATATAGTTAATCTCCTGTTTTACAACTCCACAATCATTGTCAGTTGAGCCTTGATTATTTAATGCTTTAAGAGCTATAGTTGCTGTGCAGAAACTGTACACATTTCGTTTCATACCACCACATACCAAAGTAAACACAATCAGTCAGAGGTTTTGACTTTTATTGATAGGTACTGACGCTTTTATTGATATATACCCTGTGCATCACTATTACTCTGCTAATGTCTCGTTTATTACAAACCATACCCATTTTTTAAATACTGACAGGTGACATTCTACTCCTTTCTATTTATTTGCCCTGAATACTACAAGCTAGATTTATACTCACCAGCTTTGTGATGCAGCCTTAGCAGCCTGCTGGCGTGGGTGTCCAAGTCCGTGGTCCTCTCATCTGCAGCTGTACAGGAGATAAAGAAATGAATCTTGAACCCACTGGTCCTAGAGCTCCTTCTTCCTATGCTTCAAGTCAGCAAAATGGTGCCGGACCTATTCACCAGTCTGAGGGATGCCAGTGGCATTGGTGAGATGGTCCCAGGCCTCTGCTTTGTATTGGGAGCCCTGGTACAGGTCCTGCAGCAGTCTCCCTTCATGGTCTTTTACTCAGAGTTCAACCATGATCTTGGACTCCTGAATGCCCCAGCACTACACCCAAAAGTGCACATCTTCACCAACGCCAGCCATAGTGCCTGCAGTGATGAGCTACAACTGGTTATGGGCTGTATTCCTGCCTGCAAGGTTTAAATAGGGCTGATTTTCTGCACACATTGCTGTGATTGGATGGTTTTGAATATGCTGAGCTAAGCTAAGTTTCGGGCAAATCCGCTTAGCACAGATAAGCATTGCTTAAAGGGGTACATGCTAAGCACTGTTTACCATTGTGAAAGTCTGCTTAGCTATACTAATTATTGCTAAGCATACATAAATGCAATGTTTACTCCAGCTAAGCATAGCTGAGCACAATTTAGCATTGTTCAGCTTTCATTTTATGGACTATCAAGATTGTGGGGTTGATTCCTTATTAATGACATCTTATGATATGTACGTTTCCCTTCCATAACCTCCCCCTATGTGCTTTCATTACCTTATATTAATTTGTGGCTATACTGTATGGGACACTTGTGTTTATATGAGGGTTTCACATCTGAACTACACTTACACCTCACATTTGGACCTGCTACACTACCCTGGTAAACAAATATATATTATTCACTACCTATTTATAAAAAAGATTCAATTAGTGCTGTTTTCACATATAAAAAATGAGGACAGTATTGGGGTTCGAGCCATGAATATCTGCATGCTAAGTGAACTCTCTAACCACTACGCTATTTCACTTTGACTGCTTTGGCTGTATGTCTCTATTTAGTTCCTCCGGATGTTTAAGCTATGCTGTACACAACTGTGCGATGTGCACACCCACTCAGCTACACTTAAACGTTATTAGGGATGGGAAAAAAAATAAACGTGTTTTATTATTTTTTATACTGTAGGGGTATGCACATTGCTTTCTGCATCTTAGGGCAGGCCATCTGGACAATTACATCATACGTGGGGGAACTGGGTTAAATGTTCTTCTCGGGAACATGCTTACTTATTTGGTATGCCAGCATGCACACTGGCACACCATTCTGGACATTATCTGTGCTGGACCATTGCGGGGGGGTGTGTGCTTTTATGTGGTTTTTACTGCATTTTGTCCATGGACACTGTTATATTATGATGACAGTGTCCCTGGATGCTGTTAGTTGCTTTGGAATTGCCATATCGCAATTCTACAGTGCAGGGGGTGTGTGGACTGTTTGAGTAATGCCTAACATTGCTAATATTGTATAACTTAAAATATTTTGTATGATATATAGATATATATTCATATATATATATATATATATATATATATATATATATATATATATATATATATGAAGAGGGAGAGTGTGCGTGCGTGTGTGTGTGTGTGTGTGTGTGTCTATATATATATATATATATATATATATATATATATATATATATATATTTTTTTTTTTTTTCACTTCAGAATCCTGAAATATCGCAATCCTGAACTTCATAATCTGGAATCCAAAATCCTGAAAATTCAAAATCATGAAAACTCAAAATCCTGATTCACAAAATACTGAAAATATACAGGAGACAAAGTATGACAATATTCCAGTACAAGGACATAGAGAAACACATACAAGACAAAGAATAGCACTTTTCACCAAGTATGGGCAGGGTGGCAAGTCCCCCTGCACCCTCCCACACCCCCTGATAATTAAATATATAAACTCCAAGATTGTACTCCACAGAAAAAAATGGCAAACATAACATCACATGCGTTCATTGCTGCCTGTTATAAACTTACAAACATTCCCTTTTAACTTGTTATACTAAACCATTACTCATGATAGTGTAGTGAAGTGCAATCTTGAAGTTGATATATTTAAGTAGCAGGGGGTGTGGGGCTTGCCCCCCACATGAGAGGTGCAGGGGGGCTTGCCACCCTGCTTATATTTGGTGGAATGTAATCTGGTTTGTGTTCTCTATAGTCAGTATATATATCCTGTGTGTTTTCAGTCTTGGGATTCAGGATTTTGAGTTTTCAGGATTCTGAATTTTCAGGATTTTGAGCTTCCAAATTATGAAATTTTATGAAATTCAGGATTGTGATATTTCAGGATTCTGAAGTGGAACCATATATACATATAGCTAGATCGATAGACACACACACACACACACACACACACACACACACACACACACACACACACACACACACACACACACACACACACACACACACACACACACACATAAATATTGGATGTAATGCTGCTTTCTGCTGTCTCCTAACTAATAAAGAAAAATGCAAAAAAGGATTATACATGTCAGAGCTTAACAAAATATGCTGAGTGGCTTTGTTATTCATATTAGTGCTGAGTACAAGCAATCTGTTGGCCTGCCCATACTTATCTGTTTGGCATTTAAGCTAAACAGACATCCCAATGTCTGCACATAAGAAGTAAAATTAACCTTCCTCCACTTTGTTGATCACAATAATTTAGTGATTCTATCTCATGGCCTTATGCTTCAAGTACATTTTCCATCATCATAAAAAGGTAAAAGGGTTGCCTAATGGTTAAGGTGTTTGCCTTACAAGCACAAGGTGCAGGGTTTGAGTCTCACAAGTGATAATTAGCTAGACTTAAAATGGCTCGCAAGGGCAGTTAGCTTAGTACTAGTCTATGAATTTTTGTTACTTCCAGCTCAGTTGATACAAATTCACATTTTTCCTTAAGATCGATATTTTCTCTCAGAACTACTGAATGGCATCTGTAGACAAATGTGTAGCGTCCAACATCTTCGCTTCATGTACTTTACCATCAACATTAAAGCAGCCAGCTGTAAGCTTGTTTTGCTTATCTTTGAGATAATATCCTTCAGATATGGCCACTGTTTTCTCACCACTCATGTTGTGAGGTCCTCACTCTGGGCCAGTAATCAAGGACTCTAAATCCTCACCACTGACACTTCAGAGGGACATTCACTTGGAATACAAATGGATACACTCAGTATTTCCAGATGCAGACCACTCTACATCAAGCAAAATTTCCCTTCAGAGAACACAGGGCGCACACTCAGCCCGGGGTATGTGTGTCTCTATCTGTCCCCTCCAGGTCCCCAGTAAGAATCCACACTAGCAAAGCTGGAGAGTTAGGTCCTTAGCCAAGTGTTCAAGCCAAGTCCTTCAGCTCCTTCTCTGTGTGCTTCATGTCCCTGCCCTAGGTAGCTGACACACATTCACACACACACACTCTTTGAGATTTAATGTTAACACACACACACCTGGTAAATGGTGGCACAGATTACCCACTCTACCAACTTTGCCCAGACTATAAGGTAGATTCACTGCCACCTGTCAGTTACTATAAGGCTCTTAAAAGGATAACCAATTATACTGAGTAAATTTAATAATAATACAAATGGTAATGTTGACCAAACCACAAGGCTTCCAGGAGTGGACAGAGTTATTACTAAATAAATATATGCAAATACTCTCAAAACTTCAATATTTTACTGAAAGTACCAGCCAAAATGAGAAGTTCAAATATATTTAATAATAAATAATAAAAGAACATGAAAATATTTACAGTAAACAATGTTTTGGTCACAGGAAATATTAAATATAACACAGATGGAAAGTTTCACAGCATTATAAAAACAGTATTTAGCTAGTCTCACTATCTTTTCCTAACTGATCTAGAAAATCACTGTTCCTACTTACTGAATAGAGCAAGGCAACATAATGTGGCTGAGTGGTCCTTGTCAGATCAAAGACAGATTATAGAATGCTGCTGAGACTTCAGTCTCCTCTAATATGAAAACATTATTTCTGTACAGAATGGCATCACATATATCTGGTCATCTAACTTTGTTTCTCGCACTGTCCCCCATCATTATAAGCTACCAGGGTTTAGTACCTATGTGCTACAATACCCACACAGATAGAGCTTTACTTAGATATAGTGCAGCTGCTGGAAGTCATACAATCATAAAACCATTTCACTCTTCCTGCAGGAGCTGCAACCTATTTCTAGCACAGACATTGTGTCTCTGGTTCCCTTCAAAACTGTGGGATAACATCATTATGGTTTAACCCATAAAGTAATTTAATTTCAAGAATATTTTGTAATGTCAGCGGGATAAAGATTAACCTCTTCACTTCTAGTATATGCTGTTACAATGCATACATTTAAACAGTTACGCTAATGCATGTACATCCCTTTTTCTTTCAGCAGGGCACAGTGTTGATACATTTTAACACAAGCAACCCTCATAAATACATTTTCGGTGTAAGCATCTGAACAAATCAGTTTGATATACAAATGCCATATAATTTTTACATAATTCTAGCTAGCTGTCCTGGTATATGTTATTAAATAAGGGTGTGTGTGAGGGTCACAGCCCCCCATATTATGCCAATACTTTTTACTAAAGATATAAATATATATATATATATATATATATATATATATATATATATATATATCAATGCATTTCTAATGGATTTACCTTCTTATAATAGTGAAAACATTAAAATTATGTGGGGGGCTGTGCCCCCCCATACCCCTCTTATTTAATATTCTCACTCCAGGGTTGCACTGCAGTGGGGCAGGGGTTATATTCCATTTTCGACCAAATGAACTTCGATCAAGTGAGCTTTCAGTCAAGTGAGCTTTCAGTGAAGTGCAATGCCTGGTATCATTTTCGACTAAGTGTAATTCGACCAAATGTATGGAATCCATATATATATATATATATTACCTAAATTAGTTTAAACAAGTAAATGTAAAATTTAAAAATGTCGATCACATAATGTCTAAAACATGACCTTCAGCATTTTAATACACATGTGCCAAGCAGTTGGGCAAGCTCTCCTGCATCCAACAAAACCTGCCCCTCACACCTCTGGCTAGTGTTTTATATAAGTATATGTTATATACACAGTATATATATATATTTATACAAACTCCTTTATAGCACAACATCGGGGAAAGGGAATATTCACCATGATGAGAACACGAGAACTGTATGATTTCATACAGCTGTTGACCATCTGTTTAGCTGACCAAATGTTTGACCAAACAAATGTTCGACAAGTAACAATGCAGACGTATATATGTATGTGTCTGTATATTTATATCATTAATTTTCAAAATGTTCAACATGAATTATTTCTTTATTTAACTATTAATTTATATTCCTATTATTCTTTGAATAATGTACTTGCTGGGCAATCAATTAAATCAGTATGATTAAATCACACCATCTGACATATTCAAATAAAGGACAACATAAAAGGTATATATTTCAAACACATCCATTTATTTTTAATTATGTTACATATGTTGGTAGCTTTTCTCCTGGGACTTCAATGAAAATGCAGTCTTCTTAGTTGGACATTCCAGGTGAGGGAACATAGAGAAATTATGAATAATACATCCATGGTGGCAAGGAATTAAATAAATAAGGGAACAACTAATACCACCATGGCAGCAGAAGATTATATAAATCAGGGAATAATTTCAATTAACATGGTAGGAGGAGATTAAAAAAATAAGGGAATAAATAATAATGTAGTGCTGGCTGGGGAATTAAATGAAAGAGAATAGATAATATCACCATGATGGCAAAACATGAAACAAATAAATGAATAAAAATATCACTGTAGTGGCAGAGACTTATATAGGTTCATAGGTGTGTACAAGGCTAATGGCCCTGAAGCCTTTACAAGCCTAGCCCATAAGATTACCCTGGCATCGTGCTACCCAACCTTAGTTATCAGTGCCTCTGTCGAGTAGAGCCACTGGAGTGATCCCTGGGGTGAATTTTCTGTTCCCCATCCACTAATCAAGATTTCTCTTGAAGAGGGCCTGTGAGGTGCAATATTTGACATGTATGGGAAGTCTATTCCATAGCATGGGCAGTCTCTGGGTTATGAACCTGTCCCTCCAGCATGTTCTGTTGATTGTGGTAATGAGGTTGAGGTCTCTGGGACATGTGGTGTGGAGGGTTTGGGGTTTCTTTATATGTAGTATTTCTGCCAGAGTGGATCAGATGTGGCTTTGTAACTCAAGCAGAGATCGCCTCTAAGTAGGCGGTATGAGACAGAGAATATTTGGAGTTTTTTGAGTCTGTCCATATAGGACAAATGTTTAAGACCTAGGATCCTCTTTGTGAGGTACTTTTGTGGCCCCTCCAGTTGTTGCAGATGTCTAGTGAGGTACATGCCAAATGGGGCAATGTACTTGATGACTGGTCTAATGAGGGAAGAGCAGAGTGAGACAATTACCTCTTTCTTCCTGGATGCAAAACCCTTAGTAATGAGATGTGCCACATAGAATGACTTTCTGACCACAGTGGAAATGTGGTGGTCAAAAGTGAGGTTGCTGTTATCCTGTGTTTCCAGATGTCTTATAATGCCGGCTGTATTCAGTGGACTACCATCAATGTGGTAAGTCATGGGAACTGGGTTTTTCCCAAAGGGGATGATGACACGTTTTTTGCAATTGAGCTTAAAGCCATGGTTCTGACACCAGTTGTTGGTCTCAGTGAGGCCTTTCTGTAGGATGTCAACATCACTTGGGGAGTTAATAATAGCTCCCAACTTGCAATCATCTGCAAACTTTGTCAGCCAGAGTCCCTTCATGTTAGCCTGGACTTCAGAGAAGTAGATACCAAACAGGAGAGGACCAGGACCGAACCCTGTGGCACTCCACTCATGACTGGTTGGCAGTCTGACTTGGAGTCAGCTACTCTCACACTGTCAGTTCTATCTGTGAGCCAGTTTGCAACCCACCTAATGACATAGGGGTTGATGCCTAGCTTAGTGAATTTTTCTATGATTCCTGAGTGGGGAATGGTATCAAAGTATCAAAAATGGTAAAGTAAAAAAAAATGGTATAAAAAATGGTAAACGTAAGATGGCAGCATCTTGTACGGCAGCAGCCTGTTTGGCTATCATTGTTCGTTCGGTGTTCTGCTGCTGTTTTTGGTAGTTGGACCTTTTCTGGGTTGATGGTGGTTGAGTGTAGAGAGGTGGTAGCTGTGGTGTCAGTTGATCGGTGGATTGGTGGATTGATTGTACGGTGGACTGTGGATTTGCTCAGGTGGCTTGGAGTGGTTGGAGTGGCAGAATGGTGGACCTGGAAGTGGCTGTTTGGGCCTGTGTGTGGAGAGAGCCAGGTGGAGTGGATGGCAGAGACTGGGTGCAGGATGGTATTGTGGCAGATCAAGCGGTTTGTGGAAGTGGAATTGGATCACTGCTAGTGAAGATGACGTTGGTGGAGTGGATGGTGGATGGAAACTGTGATCATGAAGACTGTGGTTGTTGGCCTGGAAGAGGCCAGATAATAGTGAATGGCATCAGCTTGGATGTGTGCTGATCCAGACTTTGAATGTTTGTTTTATTAGATTGGTGGTTCTGGACTGGTCTTACCAGTGTGGAGATGAAGCTTCAGTTGCTGGGACTCTGTGTTATATGTGAGTATCTGTTTATGTGATTTACATGCTGTGTTTTATATGTGTGTATCTGTTTATGTGATTTTCGTGCTGTGTTTTTGCTGAAATGGCTTGTGCTGTGCATTAATGAGCTAGAAGGAACATAATTTCATTCAGCTGTTCACTTTTTGGTTGTGCAGTCTGAATGACAATAAAGTTCTGGTTTGCTTTGCTTTGCTTTGCTTTGCAAAGGCCTTGGCCAGATCAAGGTAGGCTAAATGAACCACCTTGCCTTCATCCACAGCTCTGGTGACAGACTCAAAGAAGTCTACCAAGCTGAACAGGCATGATCTACCCTTCACAAAACCAAACTGTGTGGGATCCAGCATTTGGAGTTTCCCTATTTCCTTGTGTATTAGGTCCATGATGATGGTTTCCATATCTTTGCATATCAGACTCATCAGACTAATGGGGCAATAGTTCTCAGGGTCTGTAGTCACTCCTCCTTTGTAGAGAGGGATGACTGTAGTACTGCACAATTTGGTAGGGACAAAGCCTGAGGTGAGGCTGTGATTGAACAGGGCACACACGTGAGATGTCAGTTCACTCTGTAGTTCATGTAGAACACAGACAGGGATATTGTCAGGGCCCATAGAAGCTGTATTCTTGGCCTTGGACAGTGCTGTTTTAACCTGTGCAGCAGTAATACTGGGTGCCTGGCAATCTACTGGTATTGTGATTGGTCCTTTGGGGGAGGGAGAGGGGTAAGGCTGGCACTGAATCTGTCGGCCAGTATATTGGCAATATCTGTTGGCTCGGTATAAGAGATACCGTTGTGCAGTAGCTCAGAGCAAATCTGGCTATTGCCGTGGAGATTCTTTACATAACTATAGAAGGCCTTGTGGTTGTCTTTACTATCTGCTGCAATTCTGTTTTCATAGCTGGCTTTAGAGAATTTGATGAGGGATCTCAACTTTTTGTTGAGACTGATAAGGGAGTTTTTCCAGTTTTGGGACTTCACCTTATTCTGCATCAGTTTCCTCCTTCTGTTGTAGAGTTTGTTTATGGCAGGGGACAACCAGATTGCCTTCCTTTTTTTGGAGGAGAGCATCTTGGTTCTATTGGGTATGGTGAGATCCATGCATTTGTGTACGTGTCCATACAGTGCATTGGTGTATGATTCGGCAGTCATGTAACTATTCTCCATTTGCATGGGTGCTGTGAAGTTAGCCACCTCTGTTTTTAGGAGCCGAAAGTTAGCTTTGGAGACGTGTTTCATGGTGGTTACCTTTGCTTGGGGGGGTGGTGGAGGGATGTGGATTTCCAAGGTGATTAGTTTGTGATCAGATATAAACAAGCAAATTAATAATACCAAAATGGGGGCAGAGGATTACATTAATAAGAAAATAAATAATACCACCATTTTAACAACAGATTAATTAGATAAATGAATAATAATACTACAGTGACAGAATATTAAATAAATAACAGAATAAATAATGCCATCACAGTGTCAGTGGATTAAATAAATAAATTGACAAATAATACCACCATGGTGGGAGGAAATTAAAAAATGAGTAATTAATAGCACCATGGTGGCAGAAAACTAAATAAATAAGTGATTAAATAATACAGCAAGGTGGCAGGAGATTAAATAAATACTTGAATACATAAAACCTCCACAGTGGCAAAAGATTAAATAAATAAGTGACTAAATAATATCTCACTCGTAGAAGGTTAAATAAATTGGTAAATAAATAATAAAAATAGGGTCTATATTAGATCATCGAATGCTTAAAAAATGAATGGTGATTAATCGACCCTATGTAAGTGAAAGCTTACAATTTTGAACAGTCAGAACAGCGATTTTTTTTCCTAGGGAAAAAAAAATCGCTGTTCCAACAAAAAAATAAAAATAAACAAAACACTTTAAACATTACATTAAGTGGGGGGCTTTGCCCCCTACACCCACCACACCACCCCCTACTTAAATATAGCAACTCCGAGACCGCACTACAGCGCCGAAAACGGCAAAGTAACAAAGCGGCCAAGCAAATTCTTTCCCAGGGAAAAAATTCACTTAAAAGCCCCTTCGATATTTTGCTGTTTCAGGCTTTTGAGTTCGACCAAGATGCATTTGAAAGAATGCGTCTTCGGTCTTCTAATAGGGAACCTAAAACCATGGTAACTTACGCTGAGAGCACAAGTGCTGCTAGCAAGGATATGTAGAATACCTTGTGCACATTTTTATCAATAGTATCTTCTTGTTTATTATGTCTGAGGTGAGAGTTCATTATCCTGTGTTCTGTCTCCATGGGTGACCATGCAAATGGGTCTATATTATATGATTGAAGAATCTCTTCTTCAAACACATACTAATCAACACATATACAGCGAATGCTGTAAACTGTGAATGTCCACGTCACTCATTTTTTTCTTGGGAAAAAAAATTCAGTTATATTATCGGGACTCACCCTTTTCTTCAATGTAGAGTGATCTCAGAGTTGGTATATTTAGTTAGGGGGTGTGGGGAACACAGCCACCCACACATTGGTGGGGGGTGGAGCCTAATGTAATAAAGTTTGTTTTATTTTTTTTTTTTTTTTTTTCACATTTTTTTTTTTTTTTCCCGAAAAAAAAATTTTTTGGTTGTGTGGAATTCGCAGTTTACAGTATATATGTATATATTATGTGTTCGAAGAAGAGATTCTTCAATCACATAATATGGACCCCCATGCAAACAGCTATTCCTCAGATGCTACTATCGAATCATGTGATGATGAACCAGGAGTGAACAAAGAGATATCTGAGGTAGCTATCAATGGGAGAATAAGACTTATTATAGTTGATCAACCCTCATCAGCTGTTGAAAATCTGCCTCATTAGTGATCTTACTGGTAGCTGATCTAAATATGTGTACCTTTGCCTGTGTCTATGTGCCACATACAACACTTGTGTCATCATGGGGGTGGTCTGCACTGGAATGCTACACTATGGTTGCACACACTACCTTTTAATTTTTGTATGCCATGTAGCCATGTGTTTGCCTTATGCTTCTTACTGTGCTATACATACAATGCTAGAAAGATTGTGCCTATAATCACAGTATACTATATGTATACCAGCACACCTTATAAACCCAACATTAATGTATAAGTACTCAGCCTGGTTATGATTTCAGTTTCTGTGAATACCCAGTTTTGTCAGTAATTTTATAGCTGTTTACGTTATAGCTGTAGCTTTGTTAGGTAGTAATTAAGTGTTTTTTTGGTGAAATGTATCATGATATATATTTGTCTTTTCTTTTTTAATCACAGTTTCATAGTTCCATAGGTGTATACTAAGTTAAGATCCACTAGGGCCTAGCCAGAAAAAAATGAATCCCATGAGTTATTGTGCCTTTGACCTTCTTTTAAGGTGTATGTGTTAGTTAGGGAATGGCTTAATGGCTTCCCCTGTTCATCACAGACATAGTTATAAGAGCAGGGGTGAATTTCCAGTTTCCCATGCACTAGACTGGGCTTGATTAGGGCTACTCTACTTCACATGGATGGAAGTCTGTTCCAGATAAGGAGGATTCTCTGAGGTGTATACCTGTCTGTCTAACATGTCCTATTTAAGTTGTAAGTAGTGTTTAAATCCTTAGATATTGTAGTTCTGGTGCTGTTTGTTTTGTAGATAAGCAAAAGGGCCATCAGAGCAGCATTCAAGAATGTGTTATATGCCAGGCATAAATCCAGTCTCAGAAGTCTATAGGAAACAGAATATAGAGACATAACTTTGAGGCAATTGCATAGGACAGTGTGTTTATGCTCTATATTCTTTTTTGTAAGGAGCCTCTTTGGGAGTTTCCACTTGTTGTATGTGCCTGATCAGGTACCTATGGAAGAGGGCATTAAACTCAATGATGGGTCTGATGTGGGGTGAGTACACTGACACAGTGACCTCCCTTGACCAAGATGCCATGCCCTTACTTATAAGTTGAGTGACATAGAATGATTTTCTTTCTACCTTATATATATGTTGGTTGAAAGCCAGATAACTATTCACTTAAGTCCACAAACCCCTGACTATTGAGTTTGTTTCAGGGTGTTTTTTCACTGACTACTGAAGAAGGCAGGAGTGTGGCACTGAATCATAAGAGTTGGTGACAGTTAACACGATACCCTGATCCCATGTAGAAAAAAAATGGCAAAAACGTGGGCTGATGATGATAATAATGATTATCACTGACTACTGAGCCTATATTTCGGGGTGTTTTATCAATGAGGTATTTTCTCTGGGTGGCTGACTTCCCAAAATGTACTATTATGCATTTCCTGGCAACAAGCTTTAAGCTGTGACTTTGGCACTATTTCTTTTGTCTGTGTTAGACCTTCCTGCGAGATGTTAGTATCATGTGAGTTTTATATGACTGCTCCTAGCTTGCAGTCACTTGTAACTTGGTAAACAAAAGGCCCTTGACACTGACCTTGACTTCCAAAAAAATAGTTGCCAAAAAGGAGAATGCCCAGCACAGAGCCCTGGGGGACTCCACTGGTGACTGGCCTTTTTGTGGAAATGATCTCTTCAATTCTATTTTCCTAAGTCCTGATTATGAGCCAGCTGGCATGAAGCCTGTGCAGATGCTATGGTTGAACAGTGACTCCAGTGGCACTGAAATGTTTTATTTTAGTCTATTTAAGAGGCATTGGGATATTATTGGGGCCCATCAAAGCTACATCCTTGGCCTTAGAGAGCATAGCTATGACCTGATCACTACTTTGCTGAACATAATTAGTCCTCTTAGATGTCTATTCAGACTGATGACAAGAGTTTTTATCTTTTTTGGTGTTACACTTCCTAACTGTAGCTATTATTTTTTTTTCTTTTATTGCACAACCTGGATAATTTTGGATTCCACTAGGGTGGTTTGTTTTTTTGAGTTAATTTTGGGCTTACTTCTCATAGTCACAGCAGCTACTATGCAGTCATTGGCACTGGTGTACTTTGCTGTTGTGAATAATTCCATATAGACTACTGTGTTATCTGGGTTGGAGGAGCTAGAAATTTTGATAGGTTATCACTTAATAAAAGGTAGATCACATTGGAAGAGTTTCTAATTGTTGCAGGGTTTGCTGGAATTACATAATTGATTCTTATTTCAAAGGAAACTCCTTTGTGGTCTGTCCTTACCAGTGAGGACACAACACTGGAGGTGTTGCACAATTCTCCCATATTTATAAGTATTATGTCCAATATGTTTGTATCTGTAGTAGGCATATGCATTAACTGGGACAGGCTGTTTGTTCTTACACAGGTTAGGAATCCCTGTGCCTGTAATTCTGCTGTCATATAGGATTCCCAGTTTATAGAGGGATAATTAAAGTTCCCCATGATTATGGTACTTGGTTGAATGGTGAGTGTCTCCAATAGGCCTAAGTATGAACTAATTGGTTTCATGGGACAAACAAGGTGACCTATAGCTGCACAGATGTCTGCATTATCCAAAGTGAGAAGAGCTTGGAGGGAGTACAGCTTTTTGTTTAGACTTCTGGCTTTAAGCAGTAACACTAATTCCTTGTGTCGATTTTCCTGTTTTGGAAGGTCTGTCAATTTGGTATTGCCTAAAAAAAGGCTCTATGGAGGGGGGGTAATTTTTAGCCAGTATTAAAAAAACCTACAGGGGACAGGTACAAACAATCCTTGGCAAAGTAATGTAGTTTGTTAACTATGTCATCCCAAGCCAAGAAATAATGTATCACCATAGAATGATACCAAAAACTAAGCCAGTTATTATGATCAATCATCTTCTCTTTGTACTTTGGGATCATCCCTGGTGAAGGTAGAATGCTGCACAATGCTATGTACATACCAGCCTGTAACATATAGTCTGAGAGCTCTATAATGTCTCTCGTTATATAGTCTAGGGAGGTGTGTCTCAGGTAATTTTCACCTACATAGACTATGACCGAATCATCCTGGTACTTTTGGTGCAATTACTTGCACCTGGCTCCTGATAGGCAACTGACCCTTATTTTAGGTTCATAGGTTCATAGGTAGGTACTAGGCTATCTGCCCGAGAGCATTTATAAGCCTAGCCTAGCCAGAGTGTGTCAGCTTTCGCCACCCCATTGATTAATTAACTGAGCCTCTGTCAAGAAGAGCCAATGAAATGATCCCAGGGGTGTATTTTCTGTTACCCATCCACTCGTCAAAGTTTCTCTTGAAGAGTGTTAGTGAGGGGCTTTGCCTAATGTAGTTAGGAATTTTGTTCGAAAGCATGGGGAGTCTCTGTGACAGGAATCTTTCCCTCCAGCGTGTTCTATTTATTGTTGTGGCGAGGTTTAGCTCACTAGAGCGAGTGGCTTGCAGTGACTTGGATTTATTTAGATGGAGCATGTCCATCAATTCTGAGTTGGATATGGCTTTGTAACTCAGGCAGAGATCACCTCTGAGTAAGGGATGTGCGACTGAGTACAGCTTGAGTTTTTCCAGTTGGGATGCATAGGACATAAGTTTGAGGACAGTAATACTCTTGGTGAGGTACTTTTGTGGTCTTTCCAGCTGTTGGAAGTGTCTTGTGAGGTACATCTCAAATAGGGCATTGTACTCTATGATGGGTCTGATGAGTGACGAGTAGAGGGGCACTATAACCTCTTTATTTCTAGATGCGAACCCTTTAGTAATTAGATGGGATACATAGAAGGATTTCCTAACTACTTTGGCAATATGATTGTCAAAGGAGAGATTACTATCTACCTGGGTCCCCAGATCTCTTATTACCTCTTCTGTATTAAGGGGGCTGCCACCTATGTAGCAATTCATGGGTGTTTTGTTTTTCCCAAACAGAATGACTGTGCATTTTTTGGCATTTTGCTTTGTTCCACCTTGTGAGGGGGCATCAGTATGTTGTACAATGAATATCCCTATGACTAAAGTTGTTCTCATCTTTTTTCTTACAGTAATGTTCTTTAAGCCTTCCATGTTCAGTTTTGGTTTTTTTTTTTTCATTTTTTACATGTCCCTTACCTATCTTTTCTACCTTCTCATTTGGAAAAAAATATGCTTTTTTCTGTAGGCCGAAGGTTTTTTTGATAGAAAATATTATCATTTCCTGGAATCCATATGTTACCTGATGAAGCAGTGTTCTTTTTATTTTTCTTACTTGTTATTTGTTGTGAACTTCTTCCTTTCTTTCTTTTATTTCCTTCTAAACACTCTGAATCCTCAGATTGCTGAATAGTTGCATGCAGAATTCCAAAGTTGCCCGGGGCACTGTCTTATTTAATATAGGTTGAGTTGTCTTTACAGACAATAGACACATCCTTTTTAAATGTGTTCTATGTGTTCTTTGCCTAACATTATTTATCTCACTAGTCAAGTCATTAATAGATGTAACAGTTCTCCAAGCAGTGGCAGTTGAACAATTGCAATCATCACCATTAAGTATAGATTTACTACTAATAATGGTACGCAAATCATCCAGCTTTTAACATGAGGGACACGTGAGGAACACAGATCACCAGTGTTATCAGGTGTCACCTTTAAATATGCACAGCATTTATCACACTGTACAAGATATTTGTGCTTTAGCAAATCATTAATGCCATACTCATTTAAGGAACCAATATTCAACTGCAAATGAATAAAAACTGCTAAAAGAAAAGAATAATCAGAATCAGTTACTACCGAATTTAAAGAGAACTTAAATCGACTTCTGCCAGAAAAGTCACACAAACAATATACAACTAAATATTAAATTAAGTACAGTGAAGTCATTGCTCTGTCCGTACAAATTATGAAAGTTAAGACAAAAGCTGGAATTCCTCTTTTTAACAGTAAAGACCAATAAATCGCCAAGTCAGGCAGGATTCTTTAGGTAAGGTCTGGATTGCCTTCTTTGCAGACTGTGTGACTTTACAGCTGACTAGGTCCCTTAGGATGGCTAGAGTTTGCTTGTCTAAAACTGTACCCTTTTTAACAACAAACAGTGAAAAGTAAAGTTAAGACAACTACAAGCCATCCCTTCCTTCACAGTGAAAAACAGTGGTAAGAAATAAAATATAAATTCAAATAAAAATTATCTTCCCAGGCAATGCCACAGTAAATCACAAACCAAGACAGGATTGTTTAGATAAGCTGTGGAGTGCCCTCTCTGCAGTCTGTGTGAATTTATAGCCGACTAGTCTCCTTGGGATTGTTACAGTTTACCTCTCTAAAATCTAGAGTGATATAAACCAGCATTTTCAGTGAACTGTCCTGTCTTCCACATTGATTTTTCACATTGTAGACCTCAATAAAATGTATGTCTCTCAGTTATGAACATCTCAACATAAATATGAAAATATGAACAATACATGCCAAACAAAAAATATTTCTTCACTGCAGGACATTCTAGGCAAACAATCTTGGTGTCAGTTTGTTTATAACTCCCTGTCCTTTCTAGTAACTGCCCATTATTAGCTGGTAAGTTCCTTAGTTAAAGAGGAAGAGCTAAAAAAAAAAGTTATGAATGCCATACTGAGGTTTGGGTATTACCTGGAAGTTTACAAAAAGCCATTTAGGTGTGACTGAGTTAAAACCACAACAGGAAGCATGTGGGAAGAAAAATTTGATGCTACAAGAAGTAGTTCTTACTTTTCTACTGTTGACCAGTTTTCAGCCAAGACCACTCCTACGAGTACAAAGGCACACAAAGTCCTCCAACATACTACCACATATTACATATTTCAAAGAACATAGTCACATGTATCCTTCTAAAGTGTACTTAAGGAAATACAATAATATTACTTTTATGTTTACCATATGATGCAGGATTTCAAGAGACTATATTATTATATAATATTTGAATATCAAACCAATAACAACCAAAAATCACCATTTAGACAGCCAGAACCAAAGTACTCTTTAATGTGAACAAGATTAATCCACAGTTAAGCGCTTTCATCTTATTCTGACTTCTTCAGAACTATGGAGAACCAAACTAAAAAGCAAATTAAAATAGAAATTGAAACTCCCCCACCCCCACCAGCATCAGCCAATAAAAGACAAACTTCAATCAATACCTTAAAGAAGAGTAACTAAAGCTTAAGCAACAGAAGCTCTCCTTCTTAACTCACTAATAACAGAAACATTGTCATTAAGGCCTAGAAAACTTGAAGCATCAAGTTTCAATTGCCAACACATTTCCCTGTGCAGAAGCCTGTTTTTCTAGTCACCACAGTAAATAGATCTCTGCACTTGCTCTAATACAAAAAAGGTACATTTTGTAAATCCTTCACAGGTCAAGGAGTGTCTTGCAAGAGCTCTTTTACAATCACCTAACTGAATGCTGTACAAGTGCTGATAAATATGCTTAGAAAAGGCATTTTTGGTTTGCCTATATAGAAGGCTGAACATGCCTCACAGGAAGTAATGTAGTTATGTAGATATCTTATAAGTACATAGGTTCATAGGTAGGTTCATAGGTAGGTACTAGGCTATCGACCCTAGGGCCTATACAAGCCCAGCCAAAAAGGTACCCTGGCTTTTGCCACCCAAGAAAATTATTTTCCTGTGCCACTGTCAAGCAGAGCCACAGAAGTGATACCCGGGGTGAATTTCCTATTTCCCATCCAATCATCAAGATTTTTCTTGAAGAGTGCTAATGAGGAGCTTTGTTTAATATAGATAGGTAGTTTATTCCAGAGTATGGGAAGTCTCTGGGACAGGAATCTATCCCTCCGGCATGTTCTGTTTATTGTGTTGACAAGGTTTAGGTCCCTAGAGTGTGTAGGTCGGACGGATTGGGATTTATTTAAGTGGAGCATGTCCAACAGCTCTGGGTTTGACATACCTTTGTATGTTAGGCAGAGATCTCCTCTGAGAAAGTGATATGTGATGGAGTAAAGCTGGAGTTTTTTGAGAGGGTCTGTGTAGGGCATCTGTTTGAGGCCGGTAATCCTCTTTCTGTGGCTTTTCCAGTTGTCGATGTCTTGTGAGGTACATACCAAAAGGGGCGTTGTACTCTATAATGGGTCTAATAAGTGATGAGCAGAGGGGAACAGTGACCTCTTTTTTCTGGATGAGAAACCTTTTGTGATGAGGTGTGATTTCTTGACTACTGTGATGATGTGATTATCAAAGGAGAGACTACTGTCCATCTGTGTCCCAAGGTCTCTTATCACACTTTCGGTGTTAAGTATACTACCGTCTATGTTGTAGTTCATGGGTACAGAGTTTTTACCAAAGGGGATGACAATGCACATTTTGGCATTAAGCCTGAGGCCATGGCTTTGACACCAGGCATCTGTCTCAGTGAGGCTCTTTTGTAGGGTGTCCACATCGTTAGGAGTTTCGATTACGGCTCCTAGTTTGCAGCCATCTTATCTATAATTCCAGAGTGGGGGATGTTGTTGAAAGCCTTGGCAAGATACCCTCGTCTACGGCTTTAGTGACTGCTTCAAAGAAGTCTATCAGGTTTAGGAGACATGATCTGTCTTTTACAAACCTGAACTGGGTGGGGTCCATAGTTTGGAGATTACCAATGTCTTTGTTTATAAGTTCCATGATGATACATTCCATGGCCTTGCAGACCAGGCTTGTCAGGCTAATGGGCTGGTAGTTCCCGGGGTCAGTGGTGGCTCCCCCCTTTTGAAGTAGGATAACTGTTGCTGTGCATCATTCAGTGGGCACAAAGCCTGAGGTGAGGCTATGATTGAACATGCTACTTAGGTGGGGTGCCAGTTCGTTCTGTAGTTCATGTAGAACGCAGCCTGGGATGTTGTCTGGTTCCATGGATGCTGTGTTCTTGGCTTTAGAGACTGTGGTTTTTACCTATGCAGCCGTGATTGCAGGAACTTTGCATTCTTCCGGTATAGAGATGGGCCCTTTAGGGGGTGAGAGGGGGGTAAAGTTATCACTGAACCTATCTGCCAGGATGTTGGCAATATCAGTTGGGTCTGTATATTTAGTGCCATTGTGCTGTAACTCAGAGCAGATCTGAGTGTTGCCATTGAAATTCTTAACATAGCTATAGAATGCTTTGTGGGTGTCTTTAGAATCAGTGGCGATTTTGTTTTTGTAACTAGCTTTGGAGGATTTTATCTGGGATCGCAGTTTCTTACTGAGGCTGACCAGGGAGCTCCTCCACTCATGGGATTTTACTCTCTTTTGGAATAGTTTCTTCCTTCTGTTGTACAGTTTGTTTATAGCAGGGGACCACCAGATTGACTTTCTTTTTTTGGAGGATAGTGTTTTGGTTCTGTTTGGGATAGCATGATCCATGCACTCGTGTAATTGCTTATAAAGTGCAATTGTGTAGGATTCAGTAGTCGTAACTGTATTGTCCGTCTGCATGGGTGTCATGAAGTTCACCACTTCTATCTTAAGAAGCATGAAGTTGGCTTTGGGGAAATGTTTTACCTTGGTTTCCTTAATGGGGGGTGGGGGCAGGATGTGGATATCTAGGGTGATTAGCTTATGGTCAGATCGGACCAATGAGGCGTTGACTTCAGTTGTGGAACTCTGGTCACTCATGTTGGTAATGAGTAGATCTAGGATATTGTTGCCCCTGGATGATATGGATAAGTTGATCCAGGGCATTGGAGTTTATGAATTCCAGACAGCGTTGAGCAAAGGAGTTGGTACATGGGTAGTTTTCCCAGTTAATGGTGGGGTAGTTGAATTATTACATACATTAGTAACATCAATTTGTTCCGACAATCCCCTTAAGAAACCAGTGTAGTTGGTGTTAATGTAAGGTCAAAAGTGGCATGACCCACATTTCTAGTAACTGGCACTCCTTTGGTCCTACTACCAGACTTTTCAAGTAACATTTTCATATTAAGATTTGTTTCTATAAGTGAAACTAACACTTTTGTCAAACAATACTTCAGTAACATCGTCACATTCAAAAATACACCAGTTTCTTCTAACAATTTTCTCTATTTGTTTAACATCAAGTGTGTATTGCATGACCATGTTAGTCTGTAGGTTGAGGGGAGTGGTGTCTTTACACTCTCTAATACCCTCAAGTCCATGCAAAATAATTGGTGCAAATTTAGTTTGTCTACAAAGCCAAACCTCCTGACTTACTTGCTCCAGGAGGTCATTGGGGTTACCCCTTTCAGCAAACATCCTTGTAACTTTGTTGAACTCCAACAAACAAGTATTGTCCTCAAAGGTCAGTCTTGACACACAAATAAGTTGACTCTTAATGCCTTGTTTTGGTGCATGGCATGGCAGCTAGTGTAAAACAGAAAATAATTACAATAGGTAGGTTTTCTGTATACTGAGGCAGAAAACTTGCTGCCTATCCCCTTGTACAACTCAGCATCTAAATATGCAATTTCTTGATAATCATGATGGTAAGTAAAAGACAGAAAATCAGTACTTGTTTGCATGGACTCATAAAATGCTGGTCAAATGTCCCTTCCCAAATAATCAAAAGATCGCCCAAAAATCGATAATATGCTTTGCAGTACTTGTACAGTGGGTAGAGAAATAAAGTAAACAGTCCAGTTCCCACCACAACATCACAGTATTGCTAAATAAGGGGGCACAGGCTGCCCCCATAGCTACACCTGTGTTTTGCTTGTAAAATTCCCCCTCAAAAAACAAAAAAATCACAACTAAGAATAAGGTTCATAAAATCACCAGCAATAGATTTTTCTGAGTCAGAAATCTGTCCATATTTACCAACAATCACATTGAACCATTACAACCCCACCTCATGGGGGATAACCGTAAACAAACTCTGCACATCACAGGTAACCTTCATACTTTCCTGAGTTGGTGTCACTTTTCTCAATTTCTCGAGTAAGTCCCATAAATCTTTAAGAATGTGGGGAAAGCCCTTAAGTAAATGTTTTAACTTGTTGTCCCCATATTTGGCTAAGGGCTCGGTAACTGAGCATCTTGCTGTAACAATAGGACACCGGGGGGCATTTAAGGTCTGAATGAATCTTGGGTATTCTGAAAAGCCTAGGAATCACTGGAAAGTCTACTTTTAACTTGTCATACAGACCCTGTGATATCATGTCGAAAAGCAACAACTTGTCAACTACCACATTGATACCAAGATATGGGATCTTAATTTCATTAATAGACACCAGTGAATATACATCATAATTTTGCAGATGTCCCAGTAAACGGCCACCATAGTCCAAGTGGTACATGATCACTAACTCCCCCCTTTGTTAGGTTTCATGCATCTAATTTCTTTGTTGTTCAGAGAGGTTGTAAAATTTTTGCACTCTACCCCGATAGTACCACATATCTCTTTTTCACATTTCCTCTCAAATAGATATACCACAGGGTGTAAAGGGGACTCATAGTGCTCTTTCCTTTCAACGTTTTGTGAATGGGAATATAATTTTTTTTTTTAGTTTATACAATCATATAATTAGTTAGTTTACACAGTGGCCTGCTTACTAGGGAACCATGTTACATGACTGGGTGATGCAATTTTTTAATTAATTTATATAGAGGGAATACGTAAAAATATGTAATATCATCTGAGGAAGCAATTTTGTATTAACTGTTAAAGTACTTGTGATGACCGTGCCCTGGCCCAGCAATCACGGAGCCTCAGTCCTCACCACTAACACCAGGGAGATCATCTGATAGAAGAGAAAAGGATAACTAATGCACACAGTAAAGTACAATTTCCCTTAAGTGCACACAGAGATCACAGTCAGTCTGAGGCTGGCTGCTCCCTTGCTCACCAGGTCCCCAATAAGACTCCCCACTGGCACAGCTATAGGGTCCAGGTCTCAGCCTAACTGGGAAAGCTAGAACCTCCAGTGCCCTCTCTGTCCAACCAGTGCTTCGTGTCCCTGCCAAATAGCTGACACAACACACACACACACACTTTGAGATAAGTATTTATACAACTTCACAGACACTCCTGGTAAAGGCTGACACAGATTCTTCAGCTGTGCCCCTTTACCCAGACTATACAGTAGTAATTACTGCCACCACCCAGTTAATAATATCAGCTACTAAAAGGCCCTTTAAAGGGTGTCCAATTATTACTGTGCGATATTATTATCCAATGGCAGTATGACTAACAGTCAAGGCTTACTTTAGAGTGGCCTATTACAATAACCTCAATAAATATGCAATGTACTCTAGAGCTTGTCTCTACACAAAGCAGCCACTGGTAGAAGGTTTTAAAAATATTTAATAATAAATAATCAAAACACAAGACAAAACTATTACTGTTTTCCTTACAGCAGATGGCAATGTTGCAACAATCCTGAAGTTCACATTTTACAGTGTTTTCTTACATTTAAAAACACAAGCCTGTATTTCACATTTATTTATACCAAAATGGAAACAAAACAACAATAACTCTTAGAATAGCAAACGTAGATCCCCTGGACTCGAGCCGTGAATCAGAAGCAAACTCGCCTGTTGCTTTTTGTCACACAACTTTATTCGATAACTGCCAGCACCACAAAGTACATCTAGTAAGAATGGTTGAGCGCTTTCATCTGCATTTACCAGATTTCTTCAGAACCATTTCCCCTAACATGTCACTTCCTTTATATACACAAATTTTGGCCAAAAGTTAATTACATAATTGGTTAAAAACACAATTGTTAATTAAAACAAAATCACTCAATTAACATTTGTTGAGAATAAAATACAATAAAAAGTCACAAAATATGTATATTAACCACTGTCATAAAATGTACTATATACTAGTACTAAAGTGCTTTTATACAGTGCATGATACATTTCATTATTGGGTCCCTTATACTATCTACCCTATGCTAAAATTTTGAATTTATAAATTCATAGTAAATATATATAAATAAGTACAAATATATATTGTGTGTTAATGTATAAAATATATATATAAAATGTACTCGGCTGATGAAATTTCCTTACTCTAACGCCAAAAAAGCTTGATACTTATATGGTCATTTATACCCGGGGGGGATGTGGCATCTAAACATATCTGCCACTTACTTTCTAACCAAGCTAAATATATTTTCCAATTTCCTCCTCTGTCATTTACCTCTACCTGGTCTATAATAGCAAATTTAAAACTATGTTCACTTCCCTTTTCTATAATGTGTCTACTTAGAGCGTTCTTAGTATCTCCTTTCCTAATACTATACAGGTGCTCGTATATACGAGTTTTGAATTTCCTCTCAGTCTTTCCTATATAGTATACGTCGCATTTCTCACACTCAGCAATATACACTATACGCTGTGTATTGCAATTACCCTTCTTAGGGTATACTACAGATTTCACAATATTCTTAAGTCTCATCCTACATTTTGTGTTAATATATTTACACTGACTACATGCACCACAACTCGTAGTGCCCATCCTACTGTTTCCTGTGTAGGCCTTTTTCTTAGTCTCTATTATTCTTTTAAATTCAAACCTGTTTTATATACTATAGAGGGTTTCACCTAGTATGTTTCCAATAGGTACATTACTAGTAATTATGTCCCAATGTTTCTTTAAAATTTCTGTCATAATGTTGGTATAGGGGTTAAACCTGATGATGCATACTCTATTATCTCGGTCTATTTGGACTTTAGTACTCACCATACTGCCTGTACCCAGTAGTGGTACATATTTACTACCCCATTCTTTCTTAACATAAGACGTAATGTTGATCAACATATGTTTAGGGTAACCTCTATCTTAAAATAACTTAAAAAGAGTATCTAATTCACTTTGCATAATCTCCTTAGTCGATGACATTCTGGCTATCCTTATGCATTGGCCTTTAACTACATTACGAAAGATGTGGCCAGGATGACAACTGCTATAATGTATGTAGTCATTTGAAAACATGGGCTTTCTGTATATTCTAGACTCAAACCCTTGTCCTGTAGTACTAATCCAAGTGTCCAGATATGCTATTCCCACTTTGTCATACTGGTAGGTAAATTTGAGGAATTCCGTGGTGTTGTTAAGGTACTCTAAGAACTCTTGTATCTTCTCTTCTGGACCTTTCCATAAAATAAACATGTCATCCAGGAACCTAGTGTATAATCTGATGTATTGGTAATATTCACTTGGGAAGATGTACTTGTTCTCCCACTCGAGCATAACCAAATTAGCAAAAATGGGGGCACAAGAAGCCCCCATTGCAACACCACGAGTTTGTTTATAGTGTTGATACGAGTGGAAGATGTAGTTGTGGTCTAGGACCAGCCCCATCATATCCATGATGAGATTGATCCTGTCCCAACTACAACCTGAATACTTGGTCATGCTATTACAAAATATTCAAGACCAATATCTGCCGGTATACTGGAAAATAAATCTTTCACATCAACTGTGAGGAAAATCAAATTCTCCTGCCAAACTTCATCCGTTAGTTTGCTCAAAAAATCCCATGAATCTTTTACTATGTGGTTAACTTTAGTATATATATGTTTCATCCAGTGGTCAATGGCTACCCCTAACTTAAATGTTTTCGATTTGGAGCCAGATATAATAGGTCTAAAGGTGGATGTTCCAGATTTTTATGTAATTTAGGTATTCCTATAATTTTAGATAATAATGGAAAGTCATTTTTGAAAAATTCATATACTTCATTAGTTATTCTTCTATCTAATAAATACTCCTCTACAGCAAAATCTATCCTTCTATATCCTGTAATTATTTGGTTCAACGCCACTTGTTCGTAGTTACCAGATTCATTTAGGATCTTCTGTATTTCCCTTAGATATTCTTTATTTTCAAAAATCACAATCCCACCACCTTTATCTGGCTTCATTATTCTTATCTCATCATTCATAATGAGATTCTCTAAACATTTCCTTTCTTCAGTTAGTAAATTGTCCTTATTAGCTGTGGAATCTAACTTGTTATTCTTTATATTCCTGTGTAAAATGTGTAAATCTTTACAAACCATTTTCTCGTATAAAGCTATCTGTGCGTTAGATACAGGCATGTCGTGCTTTTCTTAGTTAACTTGTTACAATTAGTGTTTCCTTTTCCCTCATTCTGGCCTTGATTGAACTGTATAGCAAGATTAAGTCTTCTACAGAATAATTTCACCTCTTTTATGGCATCAAAAATATCAAATTTAACTGTGGGTATGAATTTCATCCCCTTGCTAAACAATGTAGTAATTTCCGTAGTGACCTGAACTTGTGTATAGTTGTATACTTTGAACCCTTCAAAGCAATGTATGTTCGGATGCCTTACTGGATTTTCCTCAGGTATACTAATACTGGTACAAAAAATAGATGCCTTCTCATTAATTCTGTTGTCTACAGGGGTGGGGGGTGCATGCTTCTGTACACTTTTTCCACCACCTTCTCCGTCAATCATTCCATCTGTATTCTCTATTGATTGTATCCCCTTTGCCATCTTTTTGGTGCCGGGTAAAATCTCCCCCCTTGAAAATTTTCTTCTTCGTTCAACCTATACTTTCTTCTTCTTCCTTTTGTTTCAACTACTTCAAATACCCCTTCCCTTTCATCTGTATACTTAGGCCAGATGCGCTCTTCCTGTCCTATACATTTCCAAATCTCGCTCTATTTTATTCATTTTTCTGTGGTAAACATTATGCACTTTACTTTTTGCATTAGTAAACTGTTTGGAATATAAATCATACCATTCAACAAAATCCACATCTTTTATAATAGATTCATTTAAACATTCTACTTCCTGTAGAAGGGCATTAATTTTTTCTTCATTACATTTCAAAAGTGCTTTCATGTACGAAAAGCCAAAATCATCGAACATTTTGTTAAACAATTGCTCAATTTTTGAAGAATATTTTAAACCCAGTGGTAGTTTGAAAAACCTCAAACCTTTTGGTACCACTTGTAATTGAATACATTTTTCAAGATATGCATTGTCCACTTTTACACTTTTAAGTTGTATTAGTTTTTACCCAATAAATAAATTCTGGATTTCACATCATTAGTAACATTTGCCTCACATTCATATACTTTTTGCCTGTATGCACTGGTATTTCTGGGCCCAAAATTATCTTCATCAGCTAAAAATTGATTTAGTACTTTAGATACATTTAACACACGTTCGATAATCCCTTTTCTGAATACCTTCGGTTTAGGACTAGATATCTTATCTAAGTTTACAGTACCTTTGTTTTTGCTATTTGCCTTCTTGGCAATAGCTGAATATGTCCGTACTGGAGCACGCTGCTCTTTAGGGCGTGCCCCCATTCTCACATTCTCACTGTTAGTGTGAAATAAGCTGAAATCAAACGTAAAATCAGCTTCAATTGATATGTCCCTGTTTTCATCTCCTATATCCAAATCGTGTATTTTAGTCCCTTCACCTTGTCCGTTAGGGATATCACTAGCTTCACTGGTAACCTCCACCAACACCGCTTCCACTTGTGATGTCTCCGCGTTGGCTTGAATACTTTGAATAGTTTTTGCTGGTTCCACACCAGCTGTTACAGCTTCGGTGAGCTTCTGCACAAGTTCAAGGAGCCTGTTGACGTCTCCTTGTAATGACGTCACTTCCGACCGTAGTGTAGAGTACTCTTCACGACTCAATGGAGTCCCAAGACAATCCACCTCTGCCATTTCGCAACTAGTAACCAAAATGGAACAAAACAACAATAACTCTTAGAATAGCAAACGTAGATCCCCTGGACTCGAGCCGTGAATCAGAAGCAAACTCGCCTGTTGCTTTTTGTCACACAACTTTATTCGATAACTGCCAGCACCACAAAGTACATCTAGTAAGAATGGTTGAGCGCTTTCATCTGCATTTACCAGATTTCTTCAGAACCATTTCCCCTAACATGTCACTTCCTTTATATACACAAATTTTTGGCGCCAAAAAGTTAATTACATAATTGGTTAAAAACACAATTGTTAATTAAAAACAAAATCACTCAATTAACATTTGTTGAGAATAAAAATACAATAAAAAGTCACAAAAATATGTATATTAATAATAATAACTAATGAAGTATATGAATTTTTCAAAAATGACTTTCCATTATTATCTAAAATTATAGGAATACCTAAATTACATAAAAATCTGGAACATCCACCTTTTAGACCTATTATATCTGGCTCCAAATCAAAAACATTTAAGTTAGGGGTAGCCATTGACCACTGGATGAAACATATATATACTAAAGTTAACCACATAGTAAAAGATTCATGGGATTTTTTGAGCAAACTAACGGATGAAGTTTGGCAGGAGAATTTGATTTTCCTCACAGTTGATGTGAAAGATTTATTTTCCAGTATACCGGCAGATATTGGTCTTGAATATTTTTGTAATAGCATGACCAAGTATTCAGGTTGTAGTTGGGACAGGATCAGTCTCATCATGGATATGATGGGGCTGGTCCTAGACCACAACTACATCTTCCACTCGGGTCAACACTATAAACAAACTGTGGTGTTGCAATGGGGCTTCTTGTGCCCCATTTTTGCTAATTTGGTTATGCTCGAGTGGGAGAACAAGTACATCTTCCCAAGTGAATATTACCAATACATCGGATTATACACTAGGTTCCTGGCGACATGTTTATTTTATGGAAAGGTCCAGAAGAGAAGATACAAGAGTTCTTAGAGTACCTTAATAACACCACGAATTCCTCAAATTTACCTACCAGTATGACAAAGTGGGAATAGCATATCTGGACACTTGGATTAGTACTACAGGACAAGGGTTTGAGTCTAGAATATACAGAAAACCCACGTTTTCAAATGACTACATACATTATAGCAGTTGTCATCCTGGCCACATCTTTCGTAATGTAGTTAAAGGCCAATGCATAAGGATAGCCAGAATGTCATCGACTAAGGAGATTATGCAAAGTGAATTAGATACTCTTTTAAGTTATTTTTAGATAGAGGTTACCCTAAACATATGTTGATCAACATTACGTCTTATGTTAAGAAAGAATGGGGTAGTAAATATGTACCACTACTGGGTACAGGCAGTATGGTGAGTACTAAAGTCCAAATAGACCGAGATAATAGAGTATGCATCATCAGGTTTAACCCCTATACCAACATTATGACAGAAATTTTAAAGAAACATTGGGACATAATTACTAGTAATGTACCTATTGGAAACATACTAGGTACGAAACCCTCTATAGTATATAAAACAGGTTTGAATTTAAAAGAATAATAGAGACTAAGAAAAAGGCCTACACAGGAAACAGTAGGATGGGCACTACGAGTTGTGGTGCATGTAGTCAGTGTAAATATATTAACACAAAATGTAGGATGAGACTTAAGAATATTGTGAAATCTGTAGTATACCCTAAGAAGGGTAATTGCAATACACAGCGATAGTGTATATTGCTGAGTGTGAGAAATGCGTATACTATATAGGAAAGACTGAGAGGAAATTCAAAACTCGATATACGAGCACCTGTATAGTATTAGGAAAGGAGATACTAAGAACGCTCTAAGTAGACACATTATAGAAAAGGGAAGTGAACATAGTTTTAAATTTGCTATTATAGACCAGGTAGAGGTAAATGACAGAGGAGGAAATTGGAAAATATATTTAGCTTGGTTAGAAAGTAAGTGGCAGATATGTTTAGATGCCACATCCCCCCCGGGTATAAATGACCATATAAGTATCAAGCCTTTTTTGGCGTTAGAGTAAGGAAATTTCATCAGCCGAGTACATTTTATATATATATTTTATACATTAACACACAATATATATTTGTACTTATTTATATATATTTACTATGAATTTATAAATTCAAAATTTTAGCATAGGGTAGATAGTATAAGGGACCCAATAATGAAATGTATCATGCACTGTATAAAAGCACTTTAGTACTAGTATATAGTACATTTTATGACAGTGGTTAATATACATATTTTTGTGACTTTTTATTGTATTTTTATTCTCAACAAATGTTAATTGAGTGATTTTGTTTTTAATTAACAATTGTGTTTTTAACCAATTATGTAATTAACTTTTTGGCGCCAAAAATTTGTGTATATAAAGGAAGTGACATGTTAGGGGAAATGGTTCTGAAGAAATCTGGTAAATGCAGATGAAAGCGCTCAACCATTCTTACTAGATGTACTTTGTGGTGCTGGCAGTTATCGAATAAAGTTGTGTGACAAAAAGCAACAGGCGAGTTTGCTTCTAACATTTATTTATACAGTTGATAGAATTATGTATCAAATTCTATTTGACTAGGCTGGCAGCCTTCGTTCATTTCTCTCCAATCGTCACAGCACTTATGAATTACATTAAAACTTGGATTTTTATTTGAAGATATCTGCTTTGTCTTGGTTCACTTTATCACTTGAATATGTAAAAAAAAAGGATTATGCGTGTCAAAGCTTAAGAAAATATACTGATTGGCTTTGTTATTCATATTAGTCCTGAGTAAAAGCAATCTACTGCCATCTCCATATTTATCTGTTCAGCATTAAAGTTAAACAAACTTCTCTACTTTTACATATATGACAAGCAAAATTAACCTTCTTCGATTTTGTGGATCAAGATAATTTAGCTGTTCTGTCTCCAGACCTTATGTTTCAAGTACATGTTCTGTCATTTTTGTTACTTCCAGCTCACTTGATACAAATTCCCATTTCTCCTTTAGATTAATATTTTCTCTCAGAACTATTGGATGGGATCTGTAGACAAATGTGTAGCCTCCAACATGTTTACTTCGTGTAGTTCACCTTCAATATAAAAGCAGCCATCTGTGAGCTTATATTTTGATTATCTTTGAGATATATCCTTGAGATAAGGCCAATGTTTTTTCACCAGTCGTGTGTCTGCTGAGCTCAATTCATAAAGCTTTGGCAAACACTTTTCAATTGCTATACTGAATTCCTGAACAGTAGATAGTAGATCTCTCATCTCAAAGTCAAGGACCAATGTAGAAAAAAAATGCCTTCTCAAAGCTGAAAATTTTTATGCTATTTTGTTACACAATGAGTGCTTCAACAATGAACACAAATGCATTATTGGCATTCTTTTATGACATCACACTATAATAAAATATTCTTAAATGCAATACTATACTCACACAATTTCAACATCTGCTGATTGCACCCCTGAGAGCTTTTCCCCTTTATTCCTCCCAAGATATGGATCTTCTGAATTCCAGTGCCTTAAAAATATACCTTTTCTCATTTTTGAGTCATGAAATCAGCTTAATGATCTTAAGTTTGCTCTCCACAACAAAATGTTTTCAGTTCCATTATGTACATTAAAACCATGCCTCTTAAAGTTGTCTTATCACAAGCAGAGAGACTGTAGCTGCTCAGTACAATATCATTACAGGAATTCCAAAAATCTTGGTGCATGCTGCCACATAGTGCTTGGCCAAACCAGCACATAATACACAAAATCTAAGTCCAGCACTTTTAAAAAATAAAGCCCTCTAAGTCAAAATCCAATCAAATATAAAAAAACAAGTCAGGAGCAATTATTTAAAAAGCTAAATAGCTTTATCTTCACAACAATTGTAATAATCACCACACGGAAGTGAGCAGCTACAAACAAACCAATCGGTTTCGCCCCCTGGTATCATCAGTGTTTATACAACCACAAGCAATTCTTCCCTTTATATATGCCTTAAATTAAAGCAGCAGATAACTAATTTTGTTAACATTTACAAGCATAATCACCATTATAAAAAAGAAATAATGCTTATTTATATATGTGCTCACATATATGCACATGTATATACCCCCATAATAATGTGTGCTCCTATTCCTTCAAATATATACACACAAACATATATTACTAACTATATGGGGTTATTCAATCACATGCATTTGTAGGAATCAATAAAATGTGTAATTATATATATATATATATATATATATATATATATAAATATATATATATATATATATATATATA